>NC_051846.1:36293425-36409821 GCF_002237135.1 Teleopsis dalmanni
CTAGCTGGCGAATAGTAGTGTTTGAGGCTTTGCTAAACGCTACACAACCATATAGAAGTGACGAACGAATTATTTGGTTATATATAAGCTTCCTGTTCTTAGCATTGAGATTTTCATTTCTGAATAGCGTTTGAAGGTGATGAAGAATTTTGGCACAGCTAATTCTTTTCAGTTGAACATGTTTATGCAATGTGAATCGCTTGTCCAATATTTAACGCTATCCTCCCAGTTTATTACCAGATCTCCCACACTCACTCTCGACGGATACTGTCTCCACTTATGTGTAATAAACAGAGCCTTAGTTTTTTCATTATTAATTTTTATTTTCCATTTCTGGAAATACTCCAGAATGAGGTTTATCTGCTCTTGAAGTGTATGGGTTATTATTATTATTGTATATTTTTTTTTTTGTAATTCTGCATAAGATATATATTGTTGAAAATCATAACAATACTAAAGTGGATTTATAGTCTTTATATGTGCATACGTGCAATTATAAGTTCCCTTTTTACACAGAATATATAAAAGTATTTTTACACAAGCAATTTGTGAGAATGGAATTTTTCAGAAACATCGAAATCAGTTGACGATTCTAGTTGCTGTCATGTTGGTTACTGATATTTTTGTATTATTTGTAAAGATTTAATTTTTATATTTGTTGTGTTATATATGAAAATAATAGGCTTAAGTAGATCCTTTAGGGTTCGTAAGTATAACCTAAAATAATCTATTAAATTAACTTCTATGTCTGTGAAGAGGAGTTGAAGATAAAGTTGAAGATATATCTACTTCTATATCTTTTATATATACTTCTATAGAAATAGTTACTATAGTAGATTTGACCAGATTTAACAACAGCAACTACTACCTACTCGAAGATCTCAGAAAGATCATCAAAGAAACAGATTCGCTTTAACAAGAAAAATGTTTCAGAAATAAAAGCTGAAACTAGAAGTATGTTATTTGTTGTATGGTACGATGTCTAATAAATATTACTAAGGTATTTTCATTCAATAAATATGGTATATTATAAATAAGCATAAATCAAATATGGCTTTACTCGTATACTGACTTTCAAAGAGATTCGCATTGAAAAAGCTAAAGCTCTTGTAATTAAAATTCCATTTGACACACAAACTATCTCAATGACATTTACTTGAAAATGTCACTCCAAGTCTCGTGTCAAACCATCTTTTATAACTTCAGAACGCAGACTATTCTGCTGACAAAGTAATTTTCTGCTGTGTCGCAAGAACATTTAACAAAGTTTCGCCTTTTCTCTTAGAAATTTATTTTATGATTTTATAAAGAAATAAATGGAGAAAAATAAGAAATAAAAAATTCATGTAGAATAGACTTTTGACATTACTAAGCAACTGCAGTAGCATAACTACAAGACTTAATAAGCTTTACTTTTAATAATAACTTCATTATATTTTATTTTGTATTTTAAGAATAATAATGATAATAGAGGAACGAGTAGATGCTGCCCTTAGATTTTTATTAAAAATAAAAATTATTAATTCAACTGAGTTCTTTTTTATTCCCTCATCACTGCTCTATTTAAGTTTGTCCGGGGTTGGGTTTCTTAATTTCACGTCTTGTGTTTTTGGCAGCTTTGGTAGTATTAGTTACATGATAGAAGCAAAAGTTTTATCCAATTATAAATAAGTTTATTTCTTGTAAAGTGAAGTTTCGGTCATGCCACACACATGTTGCACATGTCAATTTTTAAACTACAATAAACAGTTTCTTCCAGCTTCCTCCGTCGGTTATTAGAAAAGTTCATGCACTTCTTGTAAAGTTTCTGTTAGCTTATGTGCATGATGAGTAATTACATGTGGACGTTGCTCCGTTGTTGCAGCACAAGTCCAGCAGAAACTATTAAATTGGCTGTTGAAGTCAAAATATAATTACGACGTGCATAAAATATGTCTGGTCTTAAGAAAATATTCCTTAAACAATTTAATCCTATTTTACTACATTTTATAATATATACACCATTATACTGCATGTGTTATTACTAAGTTTCTTGATAAGTTAGTGTAGCGCCATCTGTTCTCGTCAAGCATATAACCAAAACTTTCACGCAATTTTAATATCCGATTCTTCATAAGAACATAGCCAAAATTTAATTCCGATCTGTCAACTCATGTTTTGTTTAAGAAACATTTGAAATTGATGTGTCCATGTTTTTTTAGACAATGGAGAAAAATTAAACATGTGCACAAATTAAATTCTTTCTTCAGAAAAGTTTAAAGAAAGTGAAAATTCATACCGAAATTGTAAATGTATCGGATGATTTTACTTGTTCGAAAAACCGTGGCTTGTAAGTAGGCTAGTTTGTTCAAAAATTAAAAACGATTCACGTAAAGAATGTCCAAAAATTGCAGCAACAACAGAAATCGATGAATAAATTGATATTGCATCGGATGTTTAGGAATTATCGATATCGATAGCTATGGTTTGACAGCTGAGAAGGTCAAATTGTGTTGATATTTTTGTTCAGTAAGGTTTGGCAATTCATCATGAATCGTTTAACGGTAGAACAGCGCTTCCAAATTGAGAAAATTTACTTTAAAAAAAAAATCTATTCGTGAAGTTCATAGAGCACTTCGTCCATTCTAGGGTCAACATAATCGGCGTAATTCTTACTCTTATCAATTTAAAACCATCAACAATTGACTTTTTGGTGTGGTTTACACCCTGACAGCATTATCGGTACTCATTTCTTTCGAAATAAGAAAGAAGCTTCCGGTGAGTGACGTGTGCTATCGAAGTAAGGCCATGCTGACTAAATTTTTGTTTTCAAAAAGGTGGATGATTGACTGAGAAAAATTAAATACAAAATTCAAATAATTTCAAGATTCAAATAATTTAAAATTAATATTATTTGAATCTGTGTATTTAATTAAATGCGATGAGTAATAATTTATGTCAATTTTTGAGATTTAAGAATCTCAAAAGTATGGATAATCCCGCTATCGATAAGAATGCAAGACAAATATAGTTCAATGCAAATTTATTTATAAGCAGCATCTGGGATGTGTTAGAAAGTTTGAGTACCATATGATCATGATTCCGAATCAAGAGAAAATGTTTCGAAAAACAACTACCGTAAAGACGTATGCTTATTACAACTAATCCACTACTAAGGAGTGTGAAGTTCGTTGGAATAAGTTTGCTGAAGCTGAAGAAGACTATGTTAAATAATAAGATTATCCATTTATGAATAATTTATGAATAACTTAGCGACACCACAAAATCATATAGTTAACAATATAATATATATATATTTGTATATTATATACATAATAAATTATCATAAATAATAATTAATTAATTATATATATTGTATATATATTATTGATTTTATTATTATAATAGAGTCATTATTAACTCGATATATGTGTTTTATAGTAATCGTTGATTACAATAGCGGTCATTTAAATAATAAATTTTTTATATTTTTTGACAAGATTTTGCTTTATATTACTTTTCTCAAGCCAAAATAACATTTAAATCTAGCTTATTTTCTTTTATTTAAAAGAGTTATTGGTTTGAGTCATATAAAAAAATCATATATATGTCAAATCGACACTACACTGCAAATACGCATTTTATAATTGTTAAATAATACATAAATAGAAATAAAATATATGCTTATTGAATTTGTATAAACCGCAACAATTAATATATAATAAATAGTAAAATGTAATTCTCATTCAGTATGCTTACTCATATTTATATAAATATAAAGACCAAATGTTCAAGTATAGGCATGTGGCCAGCAGATTATTCTGCATTTAGTTAATGTGTAGACTTCCCAAGTATTTTTTTCTAGGTCTTCTAACGACGTAGCTCGCATTGAAATTACATTAGTGTTTGTAATTTTATTAAACTCAGTGGGAACTACTTTAAAAAGAAGAAAATTAATTTTTGTTGATAATTTTTCTTTATATACAAAATTAAGTTCATGAAATTATTAAGCAATATTAAGTAAATTATTGTGTTTGTCAGTTAACTGACATCAACTATTTCTATAATTTAAATTGGATTTGATGTCTTTTCTTCATAAAATAAATTAACCTCTATATTTTGTAAAACTTCCCCGAAAATAATCTCCTATAATTTAATTATTATTATTTATTGTAAATTTCCCTAAAATTTAGTATTTTACAAAAATTAATAGAATTTTAAAAATTCATATTATATATTTCTGGCATAGGTTATGTATAATATATAAATTTTTTTGAAATAAATTTGCATTCAAATTCATTATATGAAGAAAATGTATTTCGAATAAGAATTAAACTGTCTTTCGTTCTCATGGCAAACGAAGATTAATAATCCTCCCCATGGTATGTGCAAAACCGTTTTTATTAAATGAAAATGTGTTGACCTGCGGGTATGAAAAAATAATAAAGATTTGCTCCGGCGAGTTCTAGATTAAATTGTGTAATGTAAGCAAAACCTTACAGATTTTTTGTTATTTAAAAATAAAGGCTAAATATATTGTCATTGTTTGGGTTTGAGGGTATTTATTTATACGGGTAAATTAAATAAATAAAATACCAATCTTTATTAATATAAATTCATCAATCAAATTTCGTTATATTTATACGAATACATATTCATCTCTCATCTGTGATTTTTAAGTATTGTATGAAATACAATTTTATTGTACAATTATTATATTTTTTTTTGAAAATATTTCAATACCAAATGAAGTATATTATAATAGCCTACATTCTAGTCATCTAAAAATTCAATTATTTGAAATAATATAAAAAGAATTTTTGTTGTTGTAGATTACTACTTTTCGAAACCTCTCTAGTCTTCGTTCTGTATAAAAAAAAAAACAAAATTTTTCATTTGTAAATAAAAAATTAAGAACGGTTTTTTATTAGTTTAAATGTACCGTACCGCACAATATTTTTCCTGTTAGTTGGTACCACTATGTTGTGGTACCATTTTGCTGTGTTTAGTTGGGTAGGAGTGACAGTCTTGTGCACCAATGCTGTTTTGAGTATATACCATAGAAGGACCGTTGTGACTCCTTGACAAATTGTCCATATGCCAAACCTAAAGGATTACCTTAAAAATAAAATTCTGATCCATCTAGCGAACAGTGTTGTTGCAAAGCGAAATATGAGCGAAATCTGTATTCTAATGTGTTAAGACCAGCTGTTTTTGCAACTACATTTCTGAGTGTTCTAGGATTGCCTTAACCCGGCAATGCTCAGAATTATTTTTGTCGCAGATTTTGTTAATAAGACATATATAGTGTATTTTGACTTCCTGAGTAAGAATATGAGGTCAATCTTTTGACTAATGTGGACCCTTTCTTAGAAAATGTGAAAAACCTGCGTTGCCATATGGTATGTATGTAGGTGTTGTAATATACATGTTACATATGTGTATGCAGCTTCTTAATTCACATAACCATATGATAATCGGGGGTTATTTCGGGTTAAGCTATTGTGAACACGTCGATTATGATCAGAATCTGTAACCCAGTATATTTACATTAACTGTTTCTGCGATTATACTTTTGAGTGTTGCACAGAGCTGTTAAACGTTTTTTGGAAAACGACTCAATGAATGTGTGATCAAAAAAGAATACTTCTTCTCCTTTTTTACCATCAATGGTCCCGTTTCTTTTTTTTTTCTGCTATCGGGACTCAAACTCCGATTTTGAAGAAAGCGTTTTGTGTCGATTGTGATTATAAAACAAAATTTGTTGAAGAATTCAAGCTCGGCCTATGAAAAATGTATGAAGATTTGAGTTAAACACAAGCCAAACTATATTGCACTGAGTAGTAGTTACTTAAAAGACGATAAAATAAACCTCAATTGGTTAATCACTAAATATACACATATGTTTAATATCCTATTCCGCTGTCAATGCAGTTACCTGTCACTTTGACGTTTGTTTATTTCTATGTATATAATTTATTTTATATAATCTGCATCTAAGATTAAATTCAAGTTTTTAATTTTAGTTTTTAGCACTTAAACTTCTCCTTGTCGAGTTTTTATATTACTTGGTTTTCTTTAAAGCCGTATTTTATTGAAACAAAAATCTACAAGCAACTGAGTTCACCATATAATGAGGTCATCTTCACTGAATTACTTTAGTAAGTAATGCTGAGAGTTATTCACCTACTTACGTGAAAATCTTTTTTCTTCTAAATAGTTTTTCTGTTATAGTTTTTCCTATAACAAATGCATATTTATACACTATTATATTAATATATTAAATTTGTATCTATTTAATGTATTATAATTATTATATTATAAAAATAATTATATATATATTATTGTATGTAATTATTATAAAAGAACTTAAATATGTACTTCATTTATAAATATTGTATTTTTAAATATAAGGAATAATTAATATGTTGAATTATTTATCTAATTTGTGTTTTTTCTTTTTTTTATAGGTGAGTCACATATATTTTTAATAAAATTAAAATAATTGATAATGGTGAGTCTAATAAAAGTAAAATAATTTCTAAATAAAAAGATTGATCAAAAACAAATCACTTTTTTTATTTAAAAAATATATATATATATATTTATAATTCATTTATATATTATCTTATATATCGGTGATATAAGAGTATCCGCAGTTTTTTTTGTCACTAGATGATGGTGGTATCCATTATAACTGGCAACTCTAATTCGATTATCCCAAATGACAACATGTTTGAAGGGTGAAATCTCAGACTACCAATTTGTTAGATCTGCTAGGTTGGATACTAAATATTTGATATATGCGATAATTATTTCTAGATTAATAGACATTAAAATGAAACACAAGTGATATTAATAACACGTATAATTTTATTTGGCCACAACTATTTAGTACAATTATCAAAGAAGCTATAGCCTATATTGTACTCATTGTATATTATGTTAATCAGATAATGTAGTTACTGCTAAAATATCTAATTAAGGGACTAATTGTTATGAAAAACCTTTTTACTTGAGGATTTTTCAATTCTAAAGGTCGGTTTTATAGTTACATATAACTTTAGCTATAACACTGACTTAAGTTTAATCAGCTTTAATTAAGTTGAAAACTCTTAAGATTTAGATTATTACTGTACTGTAATACTTATTCATATGTATCGGAATGTAAGGTATTTATTTATTAGATATTAAATCTCAGATTAATTAGTTTGTTTTTGCATGTAATCATCCTCTGCATCTAAACTTTCAGCTTGAATGTGATTAGATAATGATTATGAATATGGTTGAATATACTAAGTACAGCGTTTTGGAATATATCTTGCATTTTTGTTTTATTTTTTTTTTTTGTTCATCTAGAATATTAATACTTACATAGAATTATTTTATTTAACAATCCATCTGTCTTGTTAAAATGTTTAGTTCATCGTTCTTTGAATATATAACGCAATATATTTTTGGCTTAACCCATCGCTATGGATTATAAAGCAAGTTTACTCAATATTATTCGTTCCATAATTAAAAACTCGTCTCTTAACTCTTCTCTACTACGAAATGTCATTTATTCTTATAATTCCAAATGCGAGATATTTATTTGTTAGGTATTAGATCTTAGATCAATTCCTTTTCTATTTGGAATAATAAGATCTGTTTACCTCATCACTCCATTGAGTGGTTGTTTCGTGTTTAAGGCATAAAAAACTTTTTATGAAAATTTTTTATGGGAGATGTATTGCAATGAGTAAAATGTCACGAAACTTTCTGAATCTTAATGATATAGTACAAGTAATTTATATCCAAAATATCATCTTCTTTACCAGTTGCAAGTATAGTTTCTGAATTATTTACAATATTTGGGCGCAAATTTAGAGTGGTTCTTTTAAACCGATGGGAGTTATTTATATATTATTGAGAGGGGACTATTGGCACTGCAGCTATCAAGTCTATTGTGCCTCTTCTAAGCTTTAAGTAAATCTCTTAGCCCTGTTACTTCAATAAAAAGTAGTATAGAACCTATTGTACATAGGTTTATTGTCTCTTCCGTAAAAATGTATATATTCCTAACAATTTATTCCGTGTGTGCATTATCGAAGGGCATTCTAGCAGCATATGTATGGCTGGCTCTTCATTCTTTTCGCAGAATTTACAGTTTTCATCCGTATATATGCCCAGTCTCGTAAGGTGCTGTTTTAGTTTAGAGGATCCTGTTAAGATTTCTGTGATGATTTCACTAAGTTCATACAATTCTGGTATCTCCTATTGTCGTAGATAGCAATAAATGGTTTAGATTGTGGTAGATTATGGTAGATTATCCGAGTCAATTGAACTTGTTCAAGGAAAATTTAAATTTAATATCTCTATTGGTTTAGAAAATTCTTAATTTTGTTAATATAATTTTTATTCAACCATATTGTGCGTCGTCCTACAAGCTTCCGTGACTTTCATATTAATGTTCGGTGATTTTGAAGATTTGACAAAAGATGAATATTCTTTAAAAAGAATATGATTAACTGTTGATTAATCGTTGATTTACAGGTTAGTAGTTAGAATGATTGCTGACAATCACATATTTTGAAATATAGAAAGAAAAACGAGATTACGTATTTAATCTCTAAAGATTATGTTTGTGTGGTCCATAGCCTTTAAGTTTGAAAATTGCAATAATATTTGAATTAAGTTATATTTTGTATTTTTCCAGAGGGAGTCATGATATAAATAATATTCTAGAAAGAAAAATCATATGAAAATTTTGTTTGTACAAAATTTTTATTAATTTATGAAATAACTACAGTTTATTTTATAATAATTCCATTCTGAATACTTTATTAATTCCTTAAATAATTTTCCCTTAAAATTCTGAATAACGAAAATCAAAGCAAATTCAACAAAAATTAAAAAAATTTAATGCTTAGTTTTCATAAAAATTCGCTGTATTTTTACAAAAGCAAAGTCATCGATTTTCATAATTCCATTTATGAGTTTTTCATCCAAACAAAAAAAAGATACAATTTTCGTATGCACTTCAATCGCTTTTTATGAAATACCAAACCAGCGATTAAAATTGATTGAATTTTCCCACCTGATACTCGTTCACACACATACACATATATATACACAGATAAAATTTAAAATATTTTGTTGATGTAATATTTTTTGATATTTTGAATTAAATTGTTTCATATTTACTTTTTTAATATTATTAATTTATTTTTTATTTGTGTTAAATAATTTTTTAAATATATTTTGTCAAAGCAAGTCTTAAGCTCTCATAAAGCAGAAAATCAACGAATTCTCGCTGCTTTAAAGCTGCGACAACGACTCTCGCTGCTTTAAAGCAACTACGACGACACTCGTTGCTTTTGCATAAAGTAAATACACTGTCAAAAAACCTGTGCTCCATGTTAGTATTAAGGCAATTGACATGTGAAATCACATACACTCACATAAAGCATAAAGCATAAAATAACAATTTTTGCATATTAAAAAAGTTAAAATATCAACATTTATTTCTTTTCTCTGTCTCTGTCTGCGCGCCCTTTCGTTTGTCGGTCTTCCTGTCTGTGTGTTTACTTACCTATCTGTGTTGGTTGGGATTGTTAGGCAGGAAGGAGCTTTTAAATTGGCAATTTAAGCACAAGAGCATGTAATGCAACACACAATACAATAAATGTCAACACGCAGCATGAGCGACATTTAACACCCGAAACAAATGCGTTCACCTTATAGCCTGCAGTGTACATATATGTATGTATTTACTAATGTGTATATAACGAGTACGTAAGCAACTACTGGGTAGTGCCTTAAGTTTAGTGCAATGCAATGGAGTAAAAAATGGAAGAAAACTGTGATATCAGTTGAGATAATAAATATCAAAAATATATATTATATTATATAAATAATAATACATTAAATTATATATAGTATATTAAAATATGTATTAAAAATAATTAATTAAATTTAGTTTAAATTATTTAAATCTATAAAGTCCATGTCTACAAAGACATCGACTCGCACACGGCGACTGGAATAAATTGATGATAAATTAAGGAAAATAGTAAAACATGTCGGTATAAGACTGAATGTTGGTATTTACTAGAATTTCGAGTAGAGTAAATTAGATAAAAATTAGATAAATTAAGTGTTACCATTGTGAAAAGTTTATAAGATATTTAATAAATAACTAAAAAAATTTGAAAATATTTTAATCAAAAATAATAAATAAGTGCAATAAATAAATAAATAAATAGTTGCATAAGTGCAGTGAAATGCCTAGGAAACTGCAATTTACTTTACCTCAATTTACTCGAACTCGTACACGGCCTAAATAGAAAAGGGTAAAAAGTAATGAAATAAAATAATAAATAAAGTTTTGTTTTCAATTAATGTAACTTTTTGGTAAACTTACGAATTATTTTCCTTTATTTTTATTCAAATAGTTGGCTGATTGCAGTAACAGTTTAGCATAGAGCTTTCCGCAGACCACAATTATTGAATTTGTTACAGTTTTACTACCACATAACTCTCAAGAAACCTTAAGATACAAAAAGATGAAAATTAAATCTATTTCGTCGAATTTAAATAATTTAAATGATCTTTTATCCTAACCAATGAGCAGTCTGAAAAACTATGAAAAAAGTATTGCGTGTCGAAGAGCAATTGTTATCTTCATACATACTGTTTCATATTATACAATATCTATTACATGTGCTTGTCCAGAAAGACATCAAATTTTTTTAAGAACTTCAAAACTAGAATCAAACTTAATGTGTCTTCTAGAGAATGTTAAGAAGGCATACATATTGTTGAATATGAAAGAGTACATATGAATATAAGGTGGGTTAACTAGCAAAACGTTCAGAGGGTAAAGCCCCCTAAAGTAATATATAAAAATATATATTTTTATTATTACGAATATTATAAAAAATATATTTATAACAATGTTTAGACGTACAACTAGTTACAAGAAAATGAACAAGTAGAGTGTCATTGCTATCATATTGCGTACAATTCACACGTTGACATTGTCGTTCGCGATCGCTGGATCCCGATAATTAATTAAATAGTCGACTCAATTTTATATAACAGTTTTTATTGCTTTGAATTTTATGAAACGCAAACACACAATTTCCTCTAATCATAATACATAATAAAACTTATTTCAAAACTCACTGAGATTCTTAGAAACTAATTCAAAGATTACTTAAATTCTATATTTACAACAATACATATCTACTTTTAATACGTTTTTTAAACCTCTACTTGAAGTTAAATGACATTTTCATTAGGTTAGACCAGTTTACGTCGGCAATTTTAGGATTCACTTGGGCCTGTTTGCTCATTACATTACCATAGAAGTAACTTAAATGTTAAAAAAACCATTATGAACTTTTAACAAAGCGTAAAATGCTTATAAGAGAGAGATTGGTCAATGTTCTTAAAAAAGGAAATCTCTAAATTATAAAACAATACCGCATATGTGCTGGGGTAGCAGTATTTATACTATATATATTTTATTTTAACTAAATAATAATATGTTTATTTTAATGTTAATTATTTATTAAAATAATTGTGATTATTAACATAATTAACATGTAAAATTAATTAAGTAATGTGTATTTAATGTTAATTACAACTTAATTATTATTACTAGTTTTATTATACAATGCTTATATAGTGTATTCTAAAATTTATTACGATAATTTTACTAAAAAATAATGTGTGTATTTTAAAAAAACAAAATTTGTAAAACTTTTTTATACTTAACACACCACCCTCGTTGAAAATTTCACTTAGGGGATCTAATACTCACATACACATGAGAGCAAAAACAGAATTAAGAAGTTTAAAATTGCGTTGGGTCATATACATAACAATGCAAACAACACTTCTAACAAATAAAAAAAGTGAAATTGACACTTTTTTCAATGTAAGAGAAAAAAATTTTTAATGATAAAAACTAAAAACTGTTAAGAAGTCGCGAAAATACCAAAATACTGTTAAAATAGAGTTAAATAAATGTTAACATAAAACAAAAATAAAAAAAGAAAAGTTTTTAAAACATGAAAGCGCTTAAAGAGACTGGAAAAAAAACAACAATAAACTGCAACAAAAAAGAATAACAACGAGCCAAGCAGAACTCAAAGAGATACTTAAAGTTTGCATAAAGCACAGCGCAGCACACTGGAACGGCACGAACGGAACAAGAACAAAATGGCTGCCACTTCTGGCAGAAAAAAAAATTTAAGAATGTCTAAAGCGGATTTTGTCAATTTGCACAAAAGTAAAATGATAAAGACCGCGTTTGTTACTTTATAAAAATAATACTTATTTTGTGTTGAGAAGCGGTGAACTTGGTCTTTTTTTTTTTGAAGAAAATAACGTGCCATGAATATCTTTTCCAAATTAACAATAAAAGCGAAAGAATATTACCTTTCTTCCGTTCTCGTTCATATTTTGGCAACCAACTCACTCCTTATTATGAAAAAGTGAAAAAGTAGAGTAAATGAAAAAGTTGTCATAATGAGGAATAGAAATTTAATGACAAATATATATACACATTTCTTTTTTCTACAGCCTTACTTCATTTTGTTGTGAGTCATAATAATATATAATAATATTGCATTTTGGCACATACATACATACACAGATCACCTAAAAGCGGAAGTACAGTAAGTCATCTACTGTATTCACTTCAAACAAAAATATAAAGCAAATGGCCCTGTAGGCCATCGATTTTTTTTTAATTCCGGAAGTAAATATAAAAAAAACACAATTGGGATTAAAATTTCGATCAAGATTTTTTTTTTTACCGAAATATTAACCCAATGTTATGGAGAATGCCACACCAAACAAACGTAAAACGCGAGATAAGAAAAAAGAAGTATAGTTGGATTGGACACACACTGCGTAAGCCTTATGAAGATATCGCGCATGCTGCACTTACTTGGAACCCCCAGGGGACTAGGCGCAGAGTCAGACTAGCAATGACCTGGAGAAGGACAGTTCAACAGATCGTTTAACGAGTTGCGAGTAATAATACAAAATAGAAACCAGTGAAAAACTTTTGTGAACTACTTGAGCTCCTAATAAAGTATGGAAATAATAATAAATTAACCTAATGTATTCGTTAAAGATTTCGTTTCCTTTAATATATTAACCCAATATATTCGATCAATTTCGATCAAGATTTCATTTCCTTCAATATTTTAACCCAATGCACAGGATAATTAAAAAGCTTTGAAAACAAAAATGAAAAATCGCAAATTTTTTAATATAATTAGTATTTTTATTCAAAATAGTCACAACTTCAACATATTTATTCCAACGATCCTTTAATAATTTTATACCATCTCTTTAATGATTTTCTGGAAGCTCATTGAAATACATGCTCCACGGCTGCAATGGCTTCTACATTCAACGAAAAAAGTCTTTCCACGAAGGAATTGCGTGAAATTTCTGCAGAGGTGAAAGTGGGAAGGAGCCAGTAATTATGCAACAAATAATGCCTCCACAAACAGAATAGTATTGCAATTTAACAATTAAAAATAAAAATATAATTAATTAATTTAATTATTCTACAGCTGGTTTATGATTTCGTTCTAATATAAACACAGCAAGGGAATTTGTTAATAAAACATTCACAGCAAATTAACAAAACTACAGAAAAATGTGCGAACATAAAAGTCAAGTACGGCTTTGGGTCAGTTGGTTAAGGTGCGCTGACTCTGAGCTTTAAATTTGGCAGGGCATGAGTTCGATTCTTGGTAATTGCAGTCTCAAAACAAAATGTTGTTTATAAGTAATTAAATACAAGAATTGTTTCCAAGATCACTAATGATGGGTATTTGGCAATACTCGAAACAGTTGTATGGTTAGTCAATAAACCAAATAATTAAAAATAAGAATTTTGTTGTTGTAATTTACTATATTCAAAAAATTCTTCTGTAAAACATTTCGTTTTTATTTAAGTTTTTATTTAAGATCCAGCCATCTTTTTCTCTCATCAAAATGTACTCAGATTATTTTCAAGCACAAGTAATAATTATCTAATAATAACAATATAATAAATGCATAAATGGAATTGAAATTATTCCGATGTTTAATTAAAAAATTATTCCTGTACTTATAATTATTAACAATTTAGCTCCGATTCAAATAAATTTGAAGTAATGATATAATTTTGCAAAGATTAAAAGTAATGAAGTGCATAATTTTTAATGACAACGTCAAACAAAACTTAAGGCGAAACTGTCGATTTACGAATAATTTCTACATGACTGACTGATGCCAACCAAAGTCAATGAAAAACAGTATCGTCTGCCTGAATTTCATCTATCGTCAGTATCATACATACACTATGTATGATTAAGAACAACCACACTAAAGCTAATACCAAAGTTTAATTAATTGCAAAATTTATATGAGTTGAAATATGAACACAAATATATGCACACGAATTGCCAATAGCATATGAGGATGGCACACTCGAAACGCAATCTTGTGAAAATGTCCATTAATGTGGGACCTCTTATCATTTCATCATTTCATCTTTAAGTGAAAGTCAAACACGCGCTTGGCACAAACAATCCAACATGACAGATTCAACTGTTTATGATAATTTTGCTAGGATTTGATTAGATGCGAGTGTTCAGTGCCTCCAGTGTTCAGACTGACATTTCATCCGTTATTGCACCGCAAATATAATCAGCAACTTTTCTGCCATTAGTCAAAACAACTTTACAGATACAAAAAGATATGTGAGCTCATAGTATGTTTTTTCAGCTGTTATACTTGTATTTTTGTATCTTGTTCAATGAACGCGTCCTTTGATGTCACCGAATGTTTTTATTAGCTCGAAACAGCTAACCGAATGTATGTACTATAAACGTGTCAATTGCTCTTTGATATGTTTAGATAGATATTTATTTTTCGTTTTTATGAAATTGAAAAAAATAGTTATTTTATAATGAACAGCTTGGTTTAAAGATCTTATTTGAATATTAAAAATAGAATTTAATTTAAGTTACTTAATAAGAAATGTTTAATTTAAACCAGTGACGTTGCTTAGATAATGTCAAGGGTGGATTAATACAAAAAATAATTTTTATCAATATTTTTGCAGTGTATTATTTGCAGAAACGGCGGAATATATTATCAGGGGTAAACTCCCACTGAAAAGAGGTTAAAATATTCCAGAGGTAAGGTATGTCTGTCGTGAGAACCAACTAAAATCCTGTAGGCATGACGTGGTGACTAAGTTTTACTTGCGGCACCCGAATGATAAATCTGTTACCACGCCTGTGAGGGCTCATAGCTTCGACAGTCCAGATCAATAGATGTAGACCCCCCTAGTGGGAGTTTCGTAACGGTTGTGGTTAGAACATAAAATTACGGGGGAAGAATGAGTGTCTTAATTACTTTCATTCAATGTGGAGTTGCATTTAACCAAGTGTTGTGCCATAAAGAACAAAAGATGTGTTAAATAGGCTTCGCTTCCTCTTAAAGCGAAAAGTATATTCATTATTAGCATGACACCATTAAAAGGGGGTGTTATCAACCCTGATAACAGCATGTGTTATCAGGATTATAAAAACATTCTGTTGAAACCACTTGTCTTCAACATTCATATTTTCCAACTCGCTTCTTACGTATTCATCTGGTTGTAGCGATCAGAATTGAAAATTTATGTCACTCTTCGCGATTTTCAATAAATTTCAAGCCTTTCACACCTCTTAAGCACATATCGCACCATGTATTGACTTTTTGTAGATGCAATTATGTTATCTTTCGAAATTTCATTGTAAAACATTGTCATTATTTTTGTAGTAAGCTTTTGAGTTACTTAAACTAACCGCTTTTTTTATTATAACTCTTTGCGCTATCCTTATTGACTTTATTGATCTTTCATATGAAATTAGAAGTTGCGATACGTCTACATTCGCTATCTCTATCAGACCAGTAAAGAAACACACTTTCTTATCTAGAAATCTGGATGGGTACAGAAATTAATGTATTCCATCTATTCTGCGTCATAACAATTTCTACGCAGTCCTGGTAAAATTGCGAGGGGAGCCTCATTAAACTAACCGCTTTTTCCATTTTAGCTCTTGGCACTATCCTTGTTCACTTTCTTGGACTTTCAGATGAAATTGGGAGTTCAGATATGTCTACGCTCGATATTTTTGTTAAACCACTCAAGAAACATTCTTCGCTCTTCGATATCTCTGTTAGACCACTTAAGAAACAGTCTCCGCTCTTCGATATTTCTGTTAGACCACTCAAGAAACATTCTTCACTCTTCGATATCTCTGTTAGACCCCTCAAAAAACATTCTTCGTTCTTTCCGGTATAATCTAAGCATTAGAATTTTATTAACAAATTGATGAATCTCAGTAATCTCTAATTATATTTTTCCTATCGAAAATTCAATGAAATAAACTTAAATTTCAATATCACATATTTGAGATACAAATGCTAAAAAATCAAAATCTTCCAATAAATATTTGTTTTTTTTGCTGTAATTATTAGGAAATAGAAATTCTTGAAAATTTCGCTGTGGTCGAAATTAAAAGGAAGATCGTCATTTTTCTTTAGTAAATTGTTAATTAATTCCAATAAATGATAGAAATAGCATTCCAAAGAGGAGCTGCAATTATTTATTTTAGCAATTTTAAAATGAATTGTAAGACGAAAAAAAATTGCGAACGTGCCCTTAATAATTTCCAAAAGTACTTTTGTCTACAATTGTTCGATACGAGTTTCTACAATTCGCTGAATAGAGCAAAATAGCTTTCTTTTTATACTATTTTTTATTTTTTTATTATTTTTTTGTTTTTCAACCTGCAATAATTTTTGCTGACTACGCCATTGTATCTTATCTTTTTTACGAGTAATTTCGTACTTGTATTTGTAAATGATTCATTATAAATTTCTTTTTTTCCCTTATTTGTTTGTATTTTGATTCACGTGAATTCTCAACTATTTTGTGGTCTTTCTGTAATTACAAGATACAAGTACGTTCCGAACACAATGTGCAGTTCAACGTTAATAAGTGCCTCTACTATATTTATTTTTCATTTACTCGTATTTATATTTTTTAGTTTTTTCCCTTCTGTTGTCAACGTACAAAAAGTCATTTGTATAAGCATTTTTATATTTGTTCTATCTTTTTATTATTAATTATTAAGTAAATATTTTAACATTTTGTACGCTTACGTCAAATGATAAGATGATAAAATATTACGTGCACAAAACTTACATTTATATTAATGATATCAGGATCAAGGTCTAATTACGGTTTTGTATACACTTAATGACTGTCATAGAAATTATAAATAATGAGAATAGAGAAATTAACAAAAAATAGCTACTCTTTATATAGTTTTGCCCAAACACAATATAGGTACCTATATAGTATTTTTAGTTAACGATTATTCAAATTATGTATTAAAATATATTTTTTTTTTGGTGACGAAATTAACAGAAAGTGACTCCCAAGAATTATTATTTACATTCTATTATGTTGGCCATATATATCTCTTTCATATTTTTGTGATATTTATATATAAAAATAATAGTTATAATAACAAATTGGGTCTTTGACAATTTTTGAACATTTGCCATTAATTTATATCTTGTATATTTTTTATTTGTTCCACAAAAGAGAGCTGGTAGTTTCTCATCCACACTAACTGCAGTTAGAGTGAACTCTGTAATCTATATACTTGAAGGCCTCAATAGTAAAAACAATATGTAGTGACTGATTTTGGCTATGAAATCCAACAGAAAATTCAATGTTTTTATTCCCAATGGAATAAATTGAATATACAGTCGATAACAAGAACATTGGAGCACTGGAGTAGCTAGTAGAACCTTTTACCCACACTAAACGCAGTTAGATTAACTCTGTTATCAATATGCTTGAAAGCATCATTGGTGAAAATTCTATGTTGAGACTGATTTCTAGTATAAAATATGGCAAAAAATTCGATGTTCTCATTCCCGACTATATAAAATGAATATACAGTCGGGAATAAGAACATTGAAGCACTAGCGTTGCTAGCAGATCCTCTAACCTATCTCTCACCAAGCGCAGTTAGAATGAACTCTATTATCTATATGCTTGGAAGATTCAATAGAAAAGATTCTATGCAGTGATTGATTTTTGCTATGAAATCCGGCAAAACTGCGATGTTCTTGATGATATAGAAATCAATGACAATAAGTTTCAAAAGAACTAATCCAACCATTCAATTCTGATGACAGTAATCTTATTATTAAATATTTTGATCAACTAATAGATTTTTGATAGATATGTACATTGCGATAGAAAAGTCTTGATCAGAAGTATATATTTTGAGTATCCGCAAATCTAAGGATCTAGTTTCTTCTTACTGAACTTAGGCAGTTGGCAGTTGTCAGTTTATTTAGCAGACCACCATATTGTGCGTTATCGTTTCAACAAGATGGGCGTGTCTAAGGAGACGTAATATCGATTTTGATTGGACCCAAATATAACATCTAAACTTTATGTTTGTAACTGTCCCACTTTAAACTTGATGAGGAGGAGAGCTATATTACTATATAAGCTATATTGGCTTCTTTTTTTTTTGGATCTGAATACTTAACAGTTTCACTTAAGCAGTTCGAGTATTCGTAATATATTGAAATGAAGTTATTAGCATATCGACTATATTGTCAGTTGGATATTCGCACAAGTTTCTAATGGTTTACCGAGATAAAAGATTATAAAATACACCAAATGTTTGTATCTGAAGCAATTTGTTTTCTTAGAATGGAATAAATTTATTCACTAATCAGATTTACCAAGATTATTAAACGTGATATTTCCGATAAAAGACGGACACATCGTTTAATATTTGACATTCCAATATGCATTCAGTAATACCCAAACTACATAGATTGAAGTTCAAAACCTCTTCTGCTTAAATAAAAATAGTTTTTGCACCGTTTAAATATAACCTAACTAAGCAATATGCATATTTTAATCGGTACGCGCCCTTTTCATTGATATTAGTGCTACTCCAAACCATATAGTGCTCGCTCTCATTACAGTCCATTATCAGCTGTGGTTCAGCAGAAGTCGATAATATGTTGGGTTTCTGTTGGTGAAATATAATTTATATTTTGAAAATATGCGAACAATATATATTTTTATTCATTCTTCATTCTAATCATGGATAGCCCACTAGTACCACTAATTTTGATTCTAAGGTAGTAAATAACATATATTTGCCTTTAATTATCACTTTCGAAATTAAATGTAGGTAAACGTGAAACTATTTTGATTTTTATTCACACTCAGTTTGTTTTTTGCATCAAAAAGTTTTAGACTAATCTACTTCCATTTCAGTAATTAAAAACTTTCAACATTATTTGCTAAAGTAATTAAATAAGACATTGAAAATGGCTTGAAGTTCAAATAAATTAAATTACATTGATCAAAAGAGTTGTATGAATAGAACTAAAAATAATTAATTAATTAAATGTTGAACTATGTTGAGTGCATTTATATTTTTGCTACTATTGTTTTTATATATTTTCATAAAATTAAATTTAAAATAATAATAATTATTTCTCATTAAACTTAATTTTATTGTTTGACTTTCTCTCTCTTTATTGCTTAACTTCTCTATCCAAGTTAAGCAATTTCAAGTTATCGGTTTAATAGAAAAATCCCTTCGACAAGCTTTGTTATACAAAATTTGATATTGGTGATATTACGTACACAATTATTTGTTTGCCAAAAGTATTCGGAAAATAGAGAAAAACCAACCGTCGAGAGAAGACCATTCTTTACCACAACAATCGAGTAACCCAATAGGTGGGAGCTATTGGGTTAAACACTCAAAACGTCGAATTGATCGGTCATCCGCCTTACAGTCCCGGCTTGACATCCAATGACTTCTTCTTACTCTCAAAATATCAAGAAAAAAATGCGTCGTGAGCATTTCTAAGTCTGAACCACAGGCTGTTGAAGCATTCAAAATCCTAGTTTTGAAGCTACCAACTTCAGAGTGAAAAAAACAATTTAAAATATTGGTTCAGTGGAATGCAAAAATGTATTGATTATTATGGAGAATATTTCGAAAAACAACCAATGTTTTCTTCTTATACCCAAACATTAAGAAAACAATAGTGTCGACCGTTTTTATAAGCCCGAACTGGTCGTTGAGACATTCAGAACCCTAGTTTTGAAGATATCAACTTCAGAGTGGCAAAACTGTAGATATACTTCGAAAGACAATTAAACCGTATTCACCTTTAAACCATTCCTCTTGTATTAGTAATTACTGATATTTGAGAATATATATCCAAGAAATTCCCAATAATGAAAACTTATATTAACAAAAACGAATACCATGAAAGTAATTCAAAGAAGAATCACTCTTCCTAACAGATTTTAAAATAAAGCCCTCCCTCGACAACCAAAAATCATGTTCCACAAGACTCTAATTGTGTCTGTTCTACTGTGTGGTTCAGAAACTTCGAAAACTACCAACAGTGTTGAGAAAGCGTTAGGAGCATTCGAGAGAGAAATTCCTCCAGAAGTTTCGAAAACTACCAACAGTGTTGAGAAAGCGTTAGGAGTATTCAAGAGAAAAATTCTTCAGAAGATATACGGTTCTTTAGAAGTTGGCAACGACTATCGAATTAGAACGATCGATGAGGTATGCTATGACATTGACATAATTAATGTACGAGCTATACCGCGACATAAGAATTCAACATGACCAACTGCTGGCTTGATCATGTCAAGCTAATGAAAAAAAATACTCCGGCCGGAAAGTTGTTTGGTTTGGTATTTGTTAGTGAAAACTGCGTTAGAAGACGTCCACATCTTTGGTGAAACGACAATATGACCAACAAAAAGGAGGAACGCGGTACTACGGACTAATGACAACAAACCACTGATTGAATTGGATCAGGGCTGGAGCAGATTACTGGATGCGGCCAAGTAGTACTCACGTCTGTAATGGCTAATGAAGACCATGGAAGTACCATAGATACTTGTACTTAGATAGATACTTTGTTTGTTTAAAATTATTTAATTAAATATATTTTGAATGTACAATAAACAAAGTCTCTTAATATTTTAATTAAAAATAATAAATTAAGCATAAATATATACAATTTTATTAATTTAACATCTTGCGTTCACCGTGGGTAAATGTATATTTTGCTCATTAATTAATATTCAATAAATTAGTAAGCAAATAAAAAAAAATTCGGCAAAGTACAGAAAGATAAAAATGTATAGAACAAATAGTTATATACTCGTATATTGAGAATAAATTAATTGAAAAAACTAGAATTACAGTATCTCGAAAGCCAACTGCCATCATCAGTTGCGATGCATATGCAATAGAATGCGTCCATATGGAAAACTCAAGGGAAACAACTTAGAACAAAAACGACAAGAAAAAGTGCTTGATAAATGATGATAAGAAACTAATGTAAATGTATTCAAATAATATAAAAACAAACAAAATGTATGTGCGGTGGCATATTGTAATACAGGGTGTTTCAATAAACAAAACAATCCCAACAACAACAACAAGAGAATGCTAACAATAAGATGCTGATAAAAATGTATCCACCCCTACTTGATAAGACTTCTCATACTACTCGTATACCCGTATGTGTTTGTATCTGTATCTGTATCTCAACAATGTTTCGGTATTTTATTGATTGTATGTCAAATAGTTTTTGTTTCATAGATACACAGTAGATACAGATACAGTACTATTTGTAGTGTAAATTTAAGCCGGAAAAAGTGTTGCTTATAAGCACGTTAAAAATATTTTATCTTGTTTGTCATTTTTGTTGCTATTGATATTTTTTATTTTGTATTTTGTATCTATTAAAAGAACCACACTTAAATGACATACAGGGTCACTGCTTGTTTTTGTTGTCTTCTGATAATATTCTTTTGTTGTTATAAAGAAATTAAACACTCATTATAGTAACATTTTGTCTGATTATTTATCAGTATGGTTTTCTTTTTTTGAAATATATTTTTTTTTTCTAAACGTGTCTGAATGTGAATGTATAAAAATGTAATAAAGTGCTGTGATGTTAGCATTTGTGCATTCTAATAGCACACAGAAACCCGTACCAGCTCAATATTGTTACACAGGGGCGGTGTACAAAGGCATATAGAGGCGGCGCGCATTTATCACTAGTCACGGAACGGTCGGGAATTATTATTAATAATTTTGATAACAAAGCAACAGTACTCGTAGAGGAAGTACATTGAAGATAAAATTCAAATAATAGTATTGAGAGAACGAAAACATGAAAGAAATCAAAAACATTGAATACTTTCTGTTTTCTTTTGCTTATATTTATATTGTTCATTTATTTTTGGAATAATTAAATAATAAAAACTGTTTTAGATTGAAAATTCTAAACAAAAATTAGAAATGCTAGTAAAATAGTTGTGTAGGCAGAAAATAAATCATGTAAAAGAATTAGATTATACTTAGAACTCAACAGTATAAATTAGAGAAACTCTTTGGTTTAATTTCTAAACTCGTTAATAAAAAGAAATCAGTTCCTCAGAATTGCCCTTAGTGATATTTTTTTTTCATACTTATAAATTTTTATTTTATGTTTTAACTCAATCTTTAACGATAACGAGCAATAACTTAACTATAATATTTCAACACATAAGATCGCGAAGTTAAACAGATTTAGCGGGTCAAAGCAATATTTGAAATCCGATATTTTTCGAAAATAAGTGTTGTTGTCTGTAAGGTGAAATTTTACGACAATCTGTTACAAATCTCCAATAATTGTGGATCACAATCAAAAAAAATCTAATACTGATCCATCAGTGCATAATCGAGACACTATTTAGTGCGGATTATGAACTAGTGACATTATTGGGCCATACTCGGGCAAGACTCTTCATCCATACTCGTCCGCTTCTTTCAGGGATTATCTTTCGTTACTGTATTGATTAATATTTGGGGAAGGATCACACATAAACGGAAACATACATTGGAACATTACTGAATTAATTAATTTTTAAACTTAATTGACCCATACTTATTCTTCATCAGATTTACGGATAATTTTTTTGTTTTCAAAGTTGGGAGTTTAACTTATAGTCCATAAAATTACGGTGTAAATTAATTTTCTGAAGATCTTACCTCTAATGTAAGATCTACCTCTAATGTGGGGCTTGTGCATAGGATGCAAAGAATATTAAAGTCAACAGTGTGTACAACAAATGAGAAGAATTAACAACTATGTTTTGGTAATATATATACACAATATCAGGGCAATTCTGACAAAGATTGTTAAAAGTCTTTTCAAAGACAGCTGGCAGAATGAGAAACCTCTTTCAAAGGATCTTTCGAAATATTTTTGAGTGTATCTGAAACATCGTTGCCAGAATTATTTTGTTGATATATAATATCTGTAAGAAATATGCAGCATCTTTTAAAATAAAAGATTGAAATAAAAATAATAACCATTTACTTTTCTTAAAACTAATTTTATACTCAAAAACGAGTCTTAAATTTATTTTATTATAGCAAATATTTAATAAATTTTAGCAATTATATTTATATATTTCATCTCTTCCTTTGTTAGAGAGCGCCGTATCAATAATCTCTACTAAGCTACAGACAAACCTAGTACTTCCCAAGAATGGTTGCAGCATTTAAAATTACGTGTCTTGATTAATTTTTTTTTATTTTCATTTACTTTTTAATTTCTCTATTCTCTTTCTTTGCGGGTTTCTTCTCTTCACTATCGCATTCGCTTTCGAAAGCAACAAATGGGATTTTTTTTTCAATTATTCTGGCATGCGATGACGGCATTTTTTCTTTCTATTAAACTTGTTTTTTGAGATCTGATAATTTCATTTTTAATTTATTAATATGGAGACTTTATTGAATAACTTTTCAAACAATTTCGAATAGGTCAGTAACAAATTGAGGATCCGTTAATTTTTTTTTTTTTTTTTTGTTTTAATCATGTAAATAGACTTTGTCGATATTTTTGATTTGATAAGCCGAAATAAACAATAACCTTATATCAACAGTATCTACAAGCAACAGTATCTACAACAATCCTATCTACACAAGTACTTGTATTTATAAATATTTTTATTCAGAAATTATTATGACTAATTGTTTTATCATGATTATTATTATTTATTATTGTAGTTGAATAAACGATTTCTTTAAGTTTTTTTTTTTTGTGGTTAATAAAAATTTTTCTATTATTTTTGTTCATTAGATATATAGTATGTATTAAAAATTTAATTTTTACTTAATACATAACTTTTTATCTTATGTAAATTGAAGTCAGTGATACCAGGTATGATATACCGATACTAGGTTTTACTGAAAACATTTTCCTTAAAGTAAAAAGACTTCACTCTTTAGGTAGAACCAAAAATAAACTTCTCAAAAATGTGCTATATGTTAAGATTAAAGATTAGATTTAATGATAATCAGTTTAGAACAAAATACAAGGGAAAATACAAGTTCAAATAACCGCAATAATACATCTTAACGTTTAAATTTCCAACAGTACCTTTTGCAAGCAAATAAACCGCTTCAAATCCGTTTCATTTTTTACAATAACTACTGGATTCATTATGAGTGTTAGATAAGGTCTATTAAATTACTAAACTAGATTTTAGCGTATGAAAGTGGAGCTCTTCGGGAAGTTTATGATCCAACGATACTGAATCTTATTGAATTATCTAGATCATGTATTTAAAAAATACTAAACATCTTAACATTTAAAGGGGCTGCGGCATATATTATATGAGAGACACAATTGTAAGTAACAGAACAGGCTTTTAAACAAGCATGAATTGATGAACGCTGTAGAGATAGGTCGAGAAAAACAAATGATGTAATCAGCGATCTTAACAAAATGAATGTACATAATTACACTTTGCGTTAATAAATTATCATTTTTGATTTTTTATTGATGTTGAGTTAATTTAGAACTATTGAGCTTAAATATGTAACCTATTTTTGTCCTAAACATCTGGGTCTCTGACAATAACGAGTGGAATCCATTTTTTTAACTATTTGTTCATCTAGCAACTATAGTAATATAACCTTATTTGGTACACAGTTACGCAAAAATCAAGCTTCATTATGTTGACATATTTCCAAACAATATTTTAAGATCCAATGAATCCAAAATACAAATCTGCACTCATCTGGCCATAGCATTTTCGTACCTTAATTGGATATTAAATAGAACAGTATTGTAAATAGATTATCAGAACTTAACGGAAATCTTATTACAGTGGTCCTATGACCTATTGAAAAAAACTGCTTTAGACACTAACTCACGGGTTATCAAGCAAACAATAAGAAGAATATATATATATAACCACATTTAACCGCTTGGTTTCATCAAACTTATCTGAGCTTCATATACATTATAGGGTCTGCGATATGTTCTTTTCTACATAATAAATAAATTTATTATTTATATTAAATAATAGGCTATGAATGCACCACAACCTAAAAGATCTACTGTGATTAGATTAGATAGATTATTTATAAATCTTGTACTTGCTGTGGACTTAATTTTACCTATTTGGTTTTGGATTAAGATCGGATCCCGCTTCCAAGGTAGTTAAGTCTAAGTCTTGGCGCAGCTAGGCAGTTACATAGAATTTGTTCTGATGTTTCCTTCTCCTCATGACAGAGTCCACAGGAATCACTTTCTACAGCACCTACATATATTTGTTTTATGGTAATAAAGTCTATAGTGTCCTGAAAGATTTCATTGCATATTTTAATATCGTTTCTGCTAAGGTTAACGATAGCGTCAATACTGATGGTATTTTTTTATTAATAATTTATTTATTTATGAATAAATAATAATGATGTAATGAAAGCGTTGTTAAATTGAATTAAAATTAAACAAAAAATTTCGAAAACAATTTCTATTAAATCAAATTAACATTTTTATATTGTTGAATAAGATTTAAGCCCACTGTGCACAAAACTTGACTGTGTGCACAAGTTCTGCGTGAAGTACAAGAAAGTTGCTACGTGTATTTAAACTCTCTGGAAATTCTTGCCAAACAACACTCTCTGTTGATTGATAAAATAGAAGAAATATTTATATAGAAAGCTATTTTATAAAAAATTGTCGTTCTTGGCTGCACATTAAATACAGAGCGAACTGTGTATTTGGGTGTAAGCCAACCGATATACATGCACGCACGCACACACACAATTCTGTTCGGTACTCTGCTGGGCTATCACTTAAAAGAAGCAGTTAACAAAATTCTGAAACGGGACGAAAGTAAAAAAAAAATAAAAAAAATAATACATAAAAGCCATACCATTTTATAGTAATTTCAATATAAGCAAAGTAATGAAAACAAATGTCAAAAGTTTCAAGAGAGATTTTTTTATTTAATGCTATTATGTGCGTTGTGTATACGCTGCTACATAAAATAAAGAGCAACTAAGAGAAGTAAATGGAGCAATTTTAACTGTTACTTTATATTGTTTAGTATATCGGTGTGTGTGTGTATGTGTGTGTTGCATGTTTTGTTTTTTCGACCGGCTGATTTCTGTTATTTGTGTCGATTTAGTCTTCACTCAGATCAGCTGCTGTAGGGTTGTGGTAACGTTGCTGCCGTTGTTGTTTGCTTGTGCTCATAAAATACGTTAGTTAATTCATTTAATTTTTGTGTGTGCGGCAAAATAATCAAAAAAAAAAGAAATAATTTATTAAAATATAAATAAAGTGATATATTAAAATAAAAAAAAAGTTTTAAAATAAAAAAAAAATCTGCTGTGAAATCAGAGCAAACCTTAGTTGTTTTTATTTTTCTATATGTGTGTTATGTCAAAATTATTTTAATTAAAATAAAAATTAAATTGTTGAATAAAAAAAAATTTAAGTAATATAAATATTTAATTTGAGCGGTTATGTTTTCGTGCTGTGCTGCGGTATTTTACGTTTGTTTTGTTTGCAGCGGTATACATTAACGTCACCATACGTACGACCTTAACGTTTTAATGTACCGCTTTGCGTATAAATTCTTAAACTTAAGCTACTGAAATACTTTGAAAGTTAGACGTTATAAAAAGAAAGATAAGAGGTAAACATTCATACTTATAAACAAAAATAAATATAAAATCAAAAAAAAAAAAATTCAAAAATAATTTTAATTTTAGTCATCATCAGCACTGTTTCATTGTTTTTGCTTTGCGCTTTTGTTTGCAGCTTTATCTTTTTGATTGGGTTTTCAGTGCGGCCTTTCGTTTAAGTCATAAAAAAAACTCGTACTTTTACCAAAACACAATTTGGAAGGTCAAATCATTTATACACCCAATTTTTATTTTATTTTATTTTTTTTGTTTTTGTTCTTTCAGTTTATATATTTAAATATTTTTTTTTGTTTTTTTTTGTTTTTTTATTTTTTTTATTTTTATTTTTACTTTGCTTTACAACTATTTTTGCAGACATTGTTTTCATTTCCTTTTCTATGTGGTTTTTATAGCCAAAATTTACTACTGTTTTGATTTGATTTTGTTTGGTTTACTTTAGTGTGCTACGCTTTTGTTGGTTTGATCTATACGTTATACGTTACTATTAACAAAACGAGCCCAAGTTACGCCGCCTTCCCTTCCCCATCTGTCCACAACACTACTATACGTTTTTGAAATTTCTTTGTATTTTTCGTATTGTTTGGAATGCTACTCTATTTTAACATTGGAGTCTTGACTTCAGTCATTGCACCCTTGTGTGTAATTTTTGTTTTTGCACACAAACGTAACCACCCCTTACACCCACCTACCATACGTATCAGCTTTTGATTTCACTTATTTTCATTTTTGTTTATTTTTGTAACAAAAACATTTTACGTGGCGAAAATGTCTGCGGTGCAATTACCTTTTTTTCGGATTTATTCATTTATTTTCTTTATTTTTGTTTTGTTACATTTTTGTGCTAAACTTTTTTTTTGTTATATTTTCTGTTTATGTATGATTTTAGAGTTTTCGACTGTTGTTTTTATATTTGCACAAAGGAGATGGCTGGCTTTATGTGTACAGTCTAACCTTACCTCCTCTTCCCTATCCAAAGCTTTTCATTGACTTAAAGGGTTGTGCGTGCTGCTTTTATGTCAGCGTAAATTTTGCTGAAGCGTGTCTTTAAGCTAAAAATAAAAAAAGCATATAAGTAAGGCAATCAAAGATATAAAAAAAATCCCTAATTAAGTACGGAGTATTTTACAAAGACAATTTAATTTTATTTGAACGATAAAAATCGAATATAAATGCGTAAATACTGTGAAAATTATTACTCAAATTATCATATGAGTAATACAGAGTGTCCCTTAATTGCAATTTATGTAAAATCAGTCATAACGAAGAAACTCGATGAGGTATGCAGATCTGAGGTCAATTATTGCTTATTCTGATGAAGTGATAAACAATAATCCAGTCAAGGCGTAGAGAGGGGTTATGAAGAAACCTCGCTGTTAATAGAGAGTAAAAATGCTGACTCAATTAGCCTCTACATAATAAGAAATTAGTTACATCAAAATCATATTTTAACATCTTTCAATAAAAGCAGTATCCCATAATCTTTTAAAATATTTCTTAGATTTAATTATTTATATTAAATTTTTTTTAAACAGGAATTACCAAGGTTGAACTTACACCTCGCCAAATTTTAAGCGTAGAGTCACGTTTAGAATATACTCGATCCTATGCGTGTGTTGTTCTAACTTATGTCATTTTCGATTGGCAAATCTAGATTTGATCTCAAACTGTCATTTTTACTCGAATTTTGTGACCAAATCGAACGTATAGAGTAAATCATTATTTGACAGCTGCACATAGGTTGATAAGTCGGTGCCACTTATTTCATTATTTTATTCATTTTCTGCTTATTTTTTATATTCGTTTAATTTAATTTTTAACCCTTAAACTGTAAATACAATATTTCAAATACTTAAAAAATCAAATACAATTCAATTGTCAAATAACATAAAATAAATGTTAATTTCAGGTAACTTTAATAATCTACAAAAATATCTAGAAAAATATAATTAATCTCAAATCTTATACATTTTGTCTGAGATTACCCAATCGAACATGAAGTACAGTTACTTGAAGTTAATCGCAGTAGAAACAGTTACCCTAGATTTACCAATTAAAAAAGATATTAGAATCTTGTTAATTTGTGCTTGTCATTCAATGCAAAGTGATTTGCTGTATTTAAAAAAAAACGCATAAACTACAGCAATACATAATGAACTTAACTGTTTTTAGTTTGATGTTAGTACTGCTCTTTTATTGGAACATTATATTCATCCTTATTTTTCTATATACAACTAATTTTTTGTTTCTTCAAGCAAATAATATTCTGTTGTGATATCTCGGTTTAGTGTTTTTCATACGCAGATCAAAGATAATTTTATATATTATATAATTATAATTTATAATGTTTGAGACAAAAAAAAATTTTGTTTTTGTTTAAGATGACTTACGGTACCTATACCTAAGCCATCCTGTATAGATATAGACTTTCCAATCTAACATATTGAATAAACGAAACCCCCATAAAAAATAAATTTATTTTTTTTTTAAATATTTTTAATGTTTTTGTTTGTATTTATATTCATTTGTTTTTAACTAAAAGTGAGCAATAAATTAATAATTTTTCAATGCGCATTTATTTTCATTATTGGTGGTGACTTTTTTTGGCTTATAATTTTGAAAATATGAAATTTCAATGAACTCTTGAGATTTTTGTTGTAGATGTGAGTCGTCGATAATTTTTTATAGGCATGGCTACGTGTTGCAATGCACTTTAAAAATTTTTACAAAATAACTGACCGCTAAACAATACACAATAATTACCAAATTACCATTAAAATCACAATTAACTTTGTTGCTATTTTTAGCATGAACATCACAAAAATTTTGTAGCACAATGGAGTACAATAATCTGTACATTTTACTCCTGTGATAATTGCTCCAATGCAGTGTAGTGTGAACACTACACTACACATATTTTAATTTATGCATATTGTTTTTAATATATTTTGAAAGCAATTTTAAAATTTGTCGCCCTTATATTTACCATATATTATGGCTTTTTTTCATTTATTTTTTGGTTGGTGTTTTGGTTTTCTGTGTGTGCACATTTAATTGCGAATTCCGCACGCACTTACCTCATGGCAATTAGTAAAAATTATATTGTGTAAATATTGTGTATTCATGATGTGACTGTGACACAGTACAAAATATTTAGAAAGGCGCGCATATTGACACACTCCAAACAGAACGAACTATTCAAATTACTATAAAGTGTAAATGATAGGTTTTTTTTTTTGTTCATTTTACTTGTTTATGAATGCGTTTTGTATGAACTTTTTGCAAATTAAATTGAAGACCCGCCCGCATTTGTTCATAGGCAACGAGCAACAACATATTATACATATGCTCACACTCAAACTCACACTCGCATAAACATAGGCAATAAAACCGTTATATTAACAACGTATAGTAAATGCACTCACTCACTGTAAATGCCGCCCGCAATTCGTACTCATATGTAAGTGTTATTTCCGTTTTATGCATGCACTATCGCAATTGTTGGTGTACGAGCATGTGTGTGTGAGTGTTGGTGTTATATTTGTACATTTTTGTACTGGTAAAGCTTTTGTTTGTTTGATTAATTCTTCCTCTGTGCGACAGCATAATGTGGAAATTCTAATTGTATTTGGCTGAGTGTTGCCGCTAATTTATCATTTTTTTTTATGTTAATGACTCAGTGGCAATAATTTTTTTCACACTCTTTGATACGTTCATTATATTAGAATTTTCGGTGATAAAATACACTATAATTTTTTTTTTTTTTTCATTAAAATAAATTGACGATCATGTGGTGTGCTTGATGTGCAAAATGGAATGATAAAATTTATTAACAAAAGAAATTTATTATGAAACATATGATGTATGAAAAAAAAAATATATGAGATCACATCAAATAAAACGTCACGTTTTATTAAAATTATTATATTTGTTATTTTCTGTTACTTTTTATTTTAATTTTCTTCTTTTATTATATGATGTTTACACAAAAACATGCCATTGAGGTTTGTGTATCTATGCGGGTAAAAAAATTACACTCAAAGGAAATAAAACATTTGCGAAAGTAATTGGTATCAGCATAGATTATTTACTTATTAACTTACAAACGTGAGTCATGCTTGGCCACATCCAGTAGCTTCTGTCAGGCTGCCTAATTAGTAGTGAACTGTTGCCAGTTAGTAGAGCCGAGCACCTTCATATAGTTGGTCACTTAGTCGTACCGCCAAAGATACGAGCATCCTTTTCCACCAGCGGGTACCGAATTGAACACCTTTCTAGCCAGACCTAGTCAACGAAACTGTGAAGTTTTTATGTAATTAACTATGTCAATGCATAGCTCTTACAGCTATTTTCTCCATCTAATTCGATATTCGTTGGCAACGCATAAGGAAACATAAGTCTTTCGAAGAATTTTTCTATGCTACTAAGTCCTTCTCATCACTGTTGGTTCAAGCTTCTACACAATATAGTAGAATAGACATGACATACATTATTTTGTCTGAAATTGTTAGAAGATTTATGTTTCAATGGAAAGAGATTTAAAATTTTAGGAAACAGATTCTAATATACTAAAACTAAATAAAAATAAATTAGATCAAGTGACGGAATAAATTTTAGCCATATATGAGTAGCAACCATATAAAGCGAAAACAAGGGGATAACCTCCTAAATTGTACGGAACTTACTTGAAAATTCTCAAAGGGATTGAACATATATAATATATCTTTTATAAAAAAATATTAAAATTTCTGATCCAAATCAACAAGGGTCACCCAAAAACATCTGAAAGCACAAGGTTAGAGATGACTTAGAGAAGTATTGAATAAAATGGAACAAAGTAGTTATTGTTGTCTATTACATAAATTTTTTGAGAACGGGACATATATAGAAATTGAATAGATCTTCTCATCCAAAATAACTGAAAATAAATGTATGGACTAACATGAAACAAAGCTGTGCTTGCTGCCTAGAACATAAACACTCTGAGGAACTGGACATATTAGAAAACCAATGATAGAATATAATGCACTTGCTTATACAGATACAATCGTGTATCTGAAAGCACACAATTTGAGATGAATTACAGAGTACAGCGTAACATGAAAAAAAGCCGTGTTCTGTTATAGAAGTAAGACATAACATAGGATAAGCATTGTTTTCTGCTTAGAATAGAGTCCACTTAAAACAGAACGAAGATGAGTTGTTGAAGTACGGTCCAATATGAATCCCCTAAAAACAGTACATGGAAGCTCTACAGTTCCTGAAGTATTAAGAAATGAAAAAAGAATAATTAAATAGACTTCCATTATCATTGCGGTATTTTAAGCACAAGTTGTTATTGAAAAACCTATAGCTTGCTTTGAATACATTATTTAAATAATAAAAATTCACGAGATTATTTCAATATGTATTTAAAGTGGTTTTTGGCTACTACGTATCCCTGAATGAGTTCTTTAACAATCTGTTCGCTGTATTTCTCTTTAAAGAGATAGCTGAGTTACGGTTCCTAAGCAACAATTTTAATATATTTCGATATACATCTGGGTCATATCACATAGGTAATAGCTGAAATCGTCTTGTATAGAACAATTAAATATAAAAAGTAAAGAGCAGAGATCTATAGAGCAGATAACATGAAAGAAATTACAAACATTTAGTGTGGGAAGTTGTTTAGGAGTAGGTGAAATTTTAATTGAAATCAGCTTAGGTCAATGTGAAGAAATGTAGCTACTTTAATAGAACGGAACTGAAGATCTACTGAACTAAAGTATTGGAAATTAAGAACGGATTGGCGACAACATTGGGGGTGGAACTATAGTTAGTGTAAACTCACTTTTATGAATGACATTTGTCACATTTATAACACATGGCTACATCCTGTTCTAAATGAAGTTTGGATAGTGCTTATTTATTCGTTAACAACAAATTTATGCTATTAACAACAAATCTATGCCATTAAGTGTTAAAATTAACACTTAAACTACTGCTATTTAGTCCTAAAATTCAGTGTATTAAAATTATTTAATTTTATTGTTTAAAAATTCAGCCTGAAAGAATATCATACCTTTTATAACATTCTTAAGTGTTTAAAAATAACTTCAATGAATAATATAACTCATATATCATATTTATTAAATATCCTTTACCTTTGTACAATTTCATTTAAATTGATATTTCAATAAGCATCAATCACTTAAATTAAATTGTCACTTTTTCAAATTGATATCAATTGAAGATACGATTATTGAAAACTTTATAGTGTATTAAAAATATTATAGACACATAAAAATATTTTGATATGCACCTACAACTTCCTTTATAATTCTTACGTAGATAAAAACAAATATTGTCTTTCGTCATACGCCATCATATTTGAGTGAATATATGCAACCACAGCAGATACGCATAAGTACAGATATATATGAAACATATTTATATACCTATATAAAATGTTTACTTAAATAATGTTATCACTAAATATTATACTTGTGTACTAGCAACAATAGTTCCTCATGTATATTAAAATTTCATATAAGATAAATTTGCTAAATATAAGTGCACAGCAACAAAGTATCTACAAACTAATAGGAAAATAGTCAATAAAAGTTTTTATGTTTCTATAAAATAAATATAAAAAAAACGTTTGTATATTAAACATAAACATAAAGTAACTGCCACAAAATGGATTGTTGCACGTATTTCTATTCAGAGAAGAATTTAGTCAATTTAAAATGAAAAATTTCATATAAATTAAAAAGAAAATTCTAAATTCTAAAATTCCATAAAATTGAACTTCAATAAACTACAAAATGTTGCAGTAGCTCACGAACTATTATTTCCTTGCTGAAATCTGTTATTTCATTTCATCTGTTGACTAACAAACTCATTTATGAAACTGTTATGATTCAATTTTATATACTCGTATTTGTATTTGTCTTTAAAAAATATTAATTCAATTTTTTTACTCTTTTAAATCATTACACATCTGTGTACATCATGCGATGTGAATAGAATAACATTTTTAGCTCGTAGCATGTAGATTTTTGTTTGCAGTAAGACTTACATATGTATTAGTGACTCAACAGTTTATATTTTTATTTAAAAATGTAGATATTTTTCAATTGCCATATATCTATCAGTATTTGTATATCAGCAGTATATTCATATGTGAATGAAATGTATTTGAAAGTAAACCGAACCGAGACCATCTTTTGATAATTATCAATACGTATCCGTAATACAGATCTTTCACTTACAGACTTACTTAATGCTAGGACAAATAGAAACAAGCTTATAGTTTGTTTTTTATTGCCAATATCAGCACCTCCAAAGAGATCGTTTGTCTGGGCGTAAGTTATGATGGACAGACCATATAAAGCTAAACAAGAGTCCAAAATTATTTAACGTGAATACCTGCCGTGAAGACTCTTAACACACGTATCAGTATATTGCGCCGATTAATGGCCCCTTAGAATTCGAAAGAAATCCACCGGTACCAATTGGAACTAAACTTTTCCTCCTTGGTGAGGAGCGGGGTCTACCTTACACCTTGGGCAAGCTATGATCGACAAATCTATTATAGCATTTTGAGTTGTTGGCATTTTTATTACGTAAAAAAACATTGTTATATGAAAAGCGCCATCAAAATAAACAACATTTTACCTATTGACCTATTCCCATATTTACCTGATTTGGCAATGTTTGTCTTGTAGTCTTTTAGATAAAATACAATTTTCAATGAAAGTAAAACGTTTTATGAGTGTAGCAGTCATTTATAAAGTCTTTACGAACATTATGAAGAACTGTCATTTCAAAAATAGTCTGCTTCTATCCGTACATATTTCATAATAGTAGTTCAGTAAGAGATTGACCTTACCGGTGCATAAATATATTATTTTACATATTACTTACTTACTTATTTGGCCATAACAACCCGTTACCGTCTCCAGTCTGGTACATTAAGTCCGGTTAGTGTTCCCTCACCGGAGACACTGTCTACTTCTATGCCTTCTTCCTTCAACTACTGCTTCAAACACCTTTTTCGCTGGAGCAGCTTCATCGATTTACACGACATGACTAAGCCAATGAAGCCGCTGGATATTAATTCGCTAAATTATATCAATGTTGTGATAAAGCTCATACGGCTTATTATTTACATATAACATAAAAATAAATATATTGAAATAAACACATAAAATTATTAAAAACAATTTTTTTAAGTAATGAAATAAAAATGAATGTAGAATCATTATTACCTGTGGGTTCTAATAATTTTTAAATTCTATCTCTAATATATAATCTATATCGCATAATAAATTTACTATATCATATTTCGTATAACAAATTTCATATATTGTATTTCATATAACAAATTTTATATAATAAATTTTATATATTATTTGATTAATCATTATTACCTGTGGGTTCTAATAATTTTTAGATTCTGTTAAACCTAATATATAATCAATATCATATAATAATTTTCCTATATCATATTTCGCATAATAAATTTCATATATTTTTTTTTCATATAATAAACTTTTTATAATAAATTTCATGTACTATATTTTATATAATATATTTCATATAACAAATTTCATACAATTTATATAATAAATATAATAAATTTTCTATAGAAAAATCTTATACTCATTACTTGATAGTTAATATATTATATTTAAAACAATTATATTCGGCTCTACGCCTTTATTAGCACATTTGTATGGAGCAGTCAAGCTAAATTAAACCTAATTTTAATTAGTTATAACTATACATATTGTGTATATTAACTGAACTATTAATTAATGTCATTCTTAGTCCATAATAGTACATAATGTATTATGAATTATTGAAGTAATGATATATATATATGTATCTAATTAAATCTAACGTTATTATTAATATTTATTTATGGTCGTAATTATCTACAAAAGCTTACGAGTTTTTTTTTATCTAAAATAAAATAAATTAACTTCTTATTTAATAATTTGAATTTCTTAGAAATAAATCATGCAATCATATATATTTTTTAAAAATTTATTTGAAAAAAATTGATTTTATACATAGCTACATTGAGTATATATTGTAAGTAGTATACGTACAGAATATTTTTACTCCTAAATGATTAACGTCATTACTGAGCTACATATGTTATAAATTTTATTACCCAAAGTAATTATAGTAAAACCAACTTGATAACTTAATCGAATATATTTCCCTGGAAATGTTGTTCTTAATTGCCTAAGCAAATGAAGCTGAAAGTTAACGTCACATTTTTATCTAATTTTTGTATACACTCGTATATGACACACACGCTAATATATATGTGGTTAAGTACTGCTTAGTATCTATTCATCTCAGTATGTGCTAATACAAATATGTAAGTACAAATTTGGTGAATGTGTAGGCAGTATATATGTAGATATAATTTTCATTTTGCTATAAATTCTGTATTAAGTTAATATTTGGGAACATATATACGATATTTTTTTTTTGTTTTTTTTTTTGATAAATAAAGATTAAATAAAAAATTTTATAACTTTTGATGTTATATGTGTTATATAAATTTGTTGACAATAAATTAAAATGTTTATACAAAAACCAGATCAAACAAAAATTTAATTAAAAATTAGATTCATGTAAATATTTTGTGACTAATTCCAAAATGATAGCCCACAAAAATTAAAATACGAAAAGTTTATATATATCGAAACTAAAAATAATTAAAATAACTAAATCGAAATAAATGTATATATAGTTAGACGTTCAATTAACTCAAAGAGATCCGTATTGATAAATTCAATTCTTATAAATAAAACTGAGTATGGATGCAAACTGTAGTTTCTTTGAAGAGAATAAGGAGTCGGCCACACATGTTCTGTTAGAATATCCTGCACTAATGCACATACGAAATAGGCTCCTAGGAATGTGTATTCTTACGGAAGAGGTAATAAAACTCTGTAAAGTAGGTTCTATACTACTTTTTATTGACACAACAGGGCTTAGAGACCTACTCTGAACCCAGAAGGGGAAACAATAGGCCCGACGATCATAGTGCCACACCCCCTAACAATAATAATATTAGTGAAACTTTTTGTTAATTTAGTATATGAAGATACTCGTACTTAAATTCATCATGCAAAAAATAGAAAATCTGACTTTTTTTAATAAATGCTCAATAAAATTGCTTACAAGATGTGGGTTGAGTCAATTTTTATATGGAACCCATATATTTAAATTTTATGTAAAAATTTTTTAAGAAAAAACGAAGTACACCTCAATGTGCCAAAAAAAAATTAGAAAGATCTTCACTCTCGACAGTTTTTTTGTCACAAAAGTTTGTTTCTAAAAAAACTGAAAACCTTTTAGCTTTCTTAGATAGTAAATAAATAACGACATACTTGTTAAGAACCACAAAAAATAGAATCATTCCACCTTTATCATATTTTCATATTTTATATGATTTTGAATCATATTTTGTTATGAAAGTTAATTCCTAAAAAGTCTAGAGAACTATCAGTTTCCCTAATATGTCTATCTTTCTAATTCTAAATGGCAGTTAAATAATGTAATTTTTTTAAGCAAAAAAAAAGATTCAAAATATCTTATTGGTTCAAAACGACAAATTTAATAGATTTTTATATATAATTAATTATAATTCATCGAAAATATTTTTTTGAGAGGTGTAGTTTCATGTACTCAACGAAATCAATAACATTTTAAGCAAACTAATCGTGAATTTTTTTTTTTTCAATCCAATATTTTTCTTCAATAGAAGAAAAAAGTAGTATTACTTACTTAGTAATGATAAAAACTGTTCCAATTGTCATAACGTTTTCGAATATCTAAAGATATATCTTACGAATGACGCACTCAAAGTTTGCTTCTATAACTAGAATCATTGTTGGATTGTCTACATTAAACAACGTTCTTAAATGCTGCCTCCATAAATACTCCACCGAAAATATAGCATATAATATAGAATGCCACGTCACCGTCCCATTTTTGAAGGTTATGAAATATTGCGCACTATCATTTAATTCGTACATTATACTAGAAATGTACTATGTAGCACAAGAGCTCATTGAGATCTATAAATCTACTATACAGAGTATAACCACCCATATATAAAACAATGAATTGTTTCTCATGGCTCCACTATCTGTGCCATTAAATAACAAGTAGCATTCGAAATTCCTTCATATTGTGAGGTGTAATCATACTGATAATATGTAATCAACATCAAACTGTACTTTCTCTCAGGTTGTTTTAATATCATCTACTAATGAACCTTTTAGTATTCTTTACTCCAAATATGAGAAATATTTTTGCCAATTACTAAGACAGAAGTGTGTCTCATGTTGTATCACCCTGTTAACATTTTATACTAAACATTTATTTAAAATACAACATAAATGTATTATCAGCAGTGCTCGGTCATAGTCCTCACATGATTGATTTGTCAAATATTACTTCATAAAAGGTTGATACTAATTTACAGATTAATTATCAGTTATTAACGTGCTGTTATATTATATTGATACTCACAGAAAAAGTATCTATTTAATAAATACGCTGTATAAACAAAATATAATTGATTTGAGTCAACTGTAATTATTTTCAAATTATTTAGAACGAAACAATTGCATAGCAAATAATGCACTCTTCGTCGTCATTACATTTTCAACCGAAATTGCAAATTTTTTTTAAAAGTACATATCTAACATATTTGAAAAATAACATAGTAAGTTCGCCATGAGACATCAAACTCTTGCAGAATAATAAAATAAATTAATTAATTAGCCAACCACAAATTAGCAAATGTGTCTTTAAAAATATAAGTTCGCTAAAAAATGTCGAAAAAAATAGTTTATATAAAATATTTAATTTTAAAAATTTAAATTTAAAATAAACACAATATACTGTAAACTTGATAAATTTTTAAAAAGATAAAAGTTATAAAAAAAACATTATTGTACATTAAATTTATTTTTATTTATTTTATACCGATTTAATAATTAGTTTTTGTTCTGTCTTTTTTTTTTGTCTTCTGAATTTCTAAGCTTTCAATAGTGTATATAACGCCTATCCAACTTTTACTCCTTTTCAAGTATTTTTTTTGTTGTTTAAATTTTTAGATAAAATTTAAGACAAGCGTCTTTTCTCGATCTCAGTTAATACTTTTTTTAAATACTTTTGTATTTAACATTTCGTTTTATGAAGTAAATTCTTGCCCAGTTATATTTTAAACGTATTTGTTTTTACAACTGTCATTTTAAATGGCGCATCGAGATCAACACCCTCACAGTTGTATCTTTTTTTATCTCAAACCCATTTCTACACCATATTGTATAATTCAAACTGTGCTTTAACTGTGTAAGAAAAAGTAAGACTTTAATATGATTATTTATCAATTTTATATAAATCTAATTAAAGATTTTTTATATAAAAAATTTATAATTCTCAAGCAGTTTAATTGCATAACTTTGAATAAACGATGAAAAATGTAGGAAACCGTATAAATTTTTAATATAGAAAGACCAACACATAAAAGTTTAATATGTATATTGTATTTTAAATTAATATTAATGTGTAAGAATATTTACAATTCTTTCACATTGACTATTATAATAATCTCTAATAAATAAATAAACTACTTAGCTGAAATGTGATATTTATGCTATAACTGGTTTTAAGAAAACTTAACTAAAAATTATTGTATATAAAATATACGTTGTTTATATAGAAAATTTATAATTCTCAAGCAGTTTAATTGAATAACTCTAAATAAGCGGTGTGAAATATATGAAATTGTATGCGTTTTTAATATAAAACAAAGGAATAAAATAAAAGTTTGGTTCCGGAGTATCAAATATTATCATTAAGAATATAATTTCTTATATGTATAAAGAAGTTGCTAAACAAGCTTAAAGACTTCAAGCCTCATTAATAAAACGGACCACAACTGTGATTTTTCAATATTTCTTATAGGTAATCATGTTTTTATTTTTTGCTTATTGGATTTCCGCATTGTTTACATAATCTGTATCTGTATTTTAATAAAAGATATGTTAAACAGATTTTCCAAACTGTTTATTAATCATACCGATAAACTCGATTTTACGGTTATAGTCTACATCCTCCCTCTTGGAATAGACAACAGTTTTACAAATTAATCCAGTTTTTGTTTAATTTTATTGGCTTTCAAGTCGAATTTTTACCTTAAATAGAACTTTAACTTAAATTTTTTTTTTAACTTCAACAATACCAGGAATTCGAGTATTTGTGTTTAAATTGTTTTAATTGTAATTGTAATTAAGCTCTAGACGTCGAATAACGCAATCTTTTACTAAAAAAAACTGTGACTATTTTCAATTTATATATATGTGATTATCAGATCATATTTGCAGTCTAATTATTCGTAAGTTTGAAATATACAAGCACAGTTTTTTTTATATTTTCCAATCTAAAAGTGATTTTAATGAATTTTATTTTTCACTAAATACAAAAGAAACTTTTACCCAAATATTTATTCGTCATACGCTATTTTATTTTAAGATTTAACCTATATTTATAAAGTTGTATTTAAATTTAATGTACATTAAATCCCAACCAATAAATCTGTTGGTTTCTTTTTTATTTTCAATTGATATTATTATTACTCAGTCATATTTGCAAACAACAACAGCAGTTCCTAGATGAAATAAAACTTAATTTTGCAAATCATTTTATCTTAAATTAAATTAAATTTTAAATTGATTTAAATCTTTTGTATAAAAACAATCATTTTAAATGCATTTATTATATTTAGTTTTATTGTTGTGAATTCGCAAGAGAATATACATCAATTTATGCTCGTACTTTATTGCGATGAAATGCAAGTTGCAGTTGTTGTTTTGACAAAATGAATAAAATATAATTTCTTAAATAAAAATGTCATTAAATTAAATAGAAAAGACATGTCGTCAAATATTTACGAACTGTCATTTTATTATACACATTTAACAAATTTTCTTCATACCACATCACATTTCAAATCAAATATATTTATTCTTTAAGTAAAAATGAAGTACAATATTTAATTAATAAACTTAATATAATTTTTATTTTCTAAATGACTGATATAATATAGTGATATAAATAAATTACTCATCATTTTGTTTAGTTTAATTTAAAAGTATTATTTTATATACATTGACATTATCGGACTAATATGGATTTGAGCTTATAGGTATCCGTAAAGCAAAAGAATGTACAAACTAATTTTAGAAATTGGGTTATATATAATATTTATATTACTTATATATCAAATTAATATACGTTCAGGCTAGTATGACTTACTTCAGTAAATTGAAACATCTTTATATGTTGATATAAGCATACAAACTATCCAATTTAATTAATTATAATACAAATTTTTTATCTTCCTTCTTTCTGCAAACCAAATAGGACTAACATGATATAAATTAGTTTAAAACAAACTAATTACACCTGATTAATTATCTCATTTAATATCTTCAATGCAAAATTCAAATGCAACCCTGTGTTTAAATTTTAACACACTCAGCTATAACAATAGAGTTAGTATTGCAATTCTTGTAATATTGTAAATTTCATTTAATAAAGATTTTAAAGATTCATTAAATCTAATTGTCGCCAAATAATAAACTTCTACGATTTTATCAATTATTGATGTACATTTATCAAGTATAGAAATCAAGTCTAAATTTTTCACATTATTGGAGTGTTTTTACTATTTATTTCTTGGAATGAAGTTTCAAGAAATCTGAAGTGCAAGTCCAACCTAAATACGGATGAGTGTCTGGATTATAGTATAGTGCTGTTACCTGTTTAAAATTCAACATCATATTCATTTGTTTTATGAAAATATAGAACTACTCAAATATAAACTTCACTTCATATATGGTAAAGCATGATCTTAATATAAACTTCCTACAGACTATTAAAATTGATCATACCAGGAAATATCAAATTTGAATTTAAGTATTGTCAAAGTATATCCAGTCTAAATGCCAAGTAAACTAATGCTTCAAAGTGCTCGAATATTACAATCTTCAATTTATGTGAATTTACTGGATCTCAAAATTTGGTTCGAACACTTTAAATATTCGAAATAAATATCTGCACTAGAACTTAAAATACTTGCGAAAGTCTATTCAGTATAAATATCAAGTAAAGTAACTAACTAAATATCAATATATATATTCCATTTTTCCTTAATTGACGTTTGACGTCAGCTACCTACAGCTTTTTCGACAAAAACACAAATTTATTGATTATTAATCATACGTCATAGCAAATTTGTGATTTTTCGTAAAAGCGGTAAGTATTTCACTATAGAGCTTATTTAAGAAGAAATAGTGTTTGTAATATGGAAAATAATGTTTCTAACATAAAAAGAATAATGAAATTTGCAAAAATTTTATTATAAATAAGTTTTTCCGCAAAGATTAAAGAAAATTTTTCAAAAAACTATGATGAGCTAGGTATGTAGATCAGGAAACCATGCTTGAATCAGGAAACCATACTTGAATCAGGAAACCAGTTGTGAAGAAAGCGATGTAAGTGCCTCACATCTGCGTTGTTCATGCCTAACGTCATCGCCTTATTATTTTACCGGCTTCCTTTTTGAATGATTTTGGTGAACTGCAAGACTTTTTATTACATAGCATTTTAGACTTTGCCAAAACTTCCAGGTTCTTTTTAACCTCTGAATTTTTTCCTATACAGTAACACACTGGGTCTATGGTATAGGCAACCTTACCTACCCTATAATAAACTATAAGTTTTTATTAAATCAGGACGCTGAAGATTACTATAGACCTATAATCGAAATATAGGTAAATAAAAGAAATATATTTTTCAAAACTAATTTAAAAAATTGTTTATTATTATATGTAATTTTTGCTTCCATTAAAGCAGAAAATTAATATTAATTATTATTTACAAAAATGATACTTAATATTTAAAAGATTTTTTAAAGATATTTATGATATTAGAAGAAAGATATTAAAAATAAATATATGTTATATTGATTATTTTCCGAGTTAGTGCATCTGGGCATTTTTACTCTATGATGGCTGGGGGGTTTCTGCAGAGTCCCACCCATCTCACTGACTAATTTGATCTAGGATCTGCGTACCGCCCCGTGCGGTTAGTGATTACTCTGAGATTAAATAGTGCTAAATAGGGCATCCTCTCGGGCAGGGGCCGGATTCAAGAGGCCGCGGGTGTTAACTTACGTAAGGTATATGAGTTTACCTATCTGAATGAACTATGTTTGATATATTATCGATGTTTTGACTAAAGATCTTTCTTGGCTAGACTTTTCCTTGCTTTATATAATATTGAAAATACAATTACCTTTTCCATACGATTTTTTTTTTTATTTTTATCTCATTTTCAAATTTACAGGTCGTAAAATAAAAACGTTATAACGAATAGTATTCCATATAATATTTTATATTTATAATTAATTAACCTTTTACTTCTTATTGACTTCATTAAATTATTATTATTGGAAGTAAAAAATTCATTTAAATTTTGCTATATTGTTTTTAATTAAATTGAGTACATAAAATAAAAACTCAACTTTTTCAAATTAAAAAATTAGTTTAAAGTATTTTATTATTGTTTTTATATTTTTAAAATAAAAATATTACTCATTATATTGTATAAATTTTAAACTTTTTAATAAAAAAGATGTTTTTAACATAAAAATAAAATAAAAAATAATTAATTTAATGCGAGTGAATACAACGTGCATTGCACATCGGACCCGACCAGGCCGACTCTCTATGACACACAAAGAACACAAACAAAAAAAATATGGGTAATTTCTTGTTTGTGGCTGCTGCTGCTATTGTTGTTGTTGTTGCTGTTTTTGTTGCAATTCAAAAATTTATAACTATTTTAATTTAAACAAATACAACAGTGCGCAAATATACACACAAACCAAAAAACCAATATGCATACCATATAATTGCATATACAACAACAACAGCGGAAATACAAGTTGCAGCTTTGTCTGCTGGGTACTGTGCCATGCCCGGCAATGCCTGGCAATGTCTGTTGCTGTATTTGCTTTTGCTGTGCTTGATTGCTGCAGTGCACAGCAAATGCAACTTATTTCAACTGAATTCCGAGTTCTGAGTTCTTTTCTATCTCTGGTATCGATGTCGAGTCGATGTCGATGTCGATGCGATGCGATGCGATGTCGACGTCGACATTAATGACAAACTCAGGCGAGTTATGCAAATAATATTTTTATGCAAATTTAATTATTTCATTTAAAACAATAAAATTTGTTTGTTCTACTTGTGTGTTGTTGTTGTGTTGTGGTTGAGTTAAAACTGCTTACCATATTTTTTATTTTTATTTTTTATATTAAATTCAAAAATCACTTATTAAACGATTCAAAGAGATTACTATCATTCGAAAGTATTAAGATAATTAAGAGCATTTTTAAGAGTTTTATTAAATTAAATATTAAATTAATAATTTAAAGTTTTTATTAAATTATTTATAGAAATTTAAATTATTTTAAAATTTAATATTAATACTTACAAATAAAATATGTTTATTATAATATACTTAATAACTTTGATAATAAATATAATAGATCAAGAATATTATATAAATTATTGTATTGTACTGTATTATAGTAGCTCTTCTTCTTCTTTTCTTGATAAAACGCCAGTTAGTGTCTAAAGCACTTTTACTCAATAGTTCCAGTGACCATTTAAAAGATCCATTGTAATAACAGCTCCGTTGAATTCTGATAATAATTTCTTAAGATAATTTTATAGAAGTATACATTGAAGCCTGGCATATATTCCTGACGAATTATATATTGCATTTGATTTAAAAAAGTGCAATTCTAATTAGTATACTTTCCTACAGAATCGAACATCTTCAGCGCATTGATATAGTTTTGCACACTGCTGACTCTCAAACTTTGTATATATGTTCATTTCTGATGTACCTTGGAGATTTTAGTATGGAGTTTCTAATGATGGATGGAGCGCCATTGCCATAAGTAACTTAGCCATAAGGTAGTTTAGATCCAATTATTTGCTTATAAAGCAAATTTTTATTTTTCACAACCAACTTTTCTTGATATTACAGTCATCTCGAACATTAACTGTTGGTAACACTGCGTCCTTTAATTTAAAATTGTATCTTGACCTACTTATTATTTGCAAAGGAATTCTTTCACTTGAGCTGTATTTAGAAAATAATTAATCTTCTCCAGTTTAATACTTTTCTGATTCATGGCTCTGATTCCAAAAATGCATGATTTGGATTTGGAAGATCTTTGATTAACCTAGAAAGAGTTAATATTCATATATAAAATATATATATCACTTATACTTAGCTTATATTCTTATACAAATTCTGAGTTTGTACCCCGTATTTTTTCTTCTGATAATTACATCAATAGATCTAAATATGTGTTTTATATATTATATTGTATATTAAGAAACATTATAGTTGACATATGTATCTTTTTACCCAATTTATTACCTAGTTTACTAATTACTTCATGCCATTGACTAAAATTCTATTTATTGTATTAAATTAAATTCAAATTGATGTATTATTTTTAAATGCAATTTATAAATACAATACATTAAATGCAAATTTAAAGTATTTTATACTCGGAAATTTTAAATAATCTGAAAAATGCATACATTTTTACATATAATACAAACGTAAGCTTATAACTAGTAATATATATTAATTCATAAGTAAATAAATTAATTACGAGACCTATTCAGTGCTGTAATCTTTCGGCTTTTCCATAACAAAGCAAGGCCATATAGGAAATAAATTTCGATTATTCAATAAGTGAAAACTAATTCAAAATAAAAATATTTTTCACACAAATATAATATTTATTCACATGAAAAACAGATGTTTTCCATTTATTTGTATTTCCTGATCATATATATATATATAGCATCTTAATTATTGATTCACATACTCGTTCATATACATAGCATCTATATATATACAATATAATCATAAGTAAACAATTCATTGAAATAATTTTTGCTGAATATATATAGTTTTTAGATTTTTGAACTTAATATTTCGTATATAAATAAATGTTAAGTCACTTAATTATTGCTTTCTAATAGAATATATTGTATTAAGTTTCTCGTTAATTAATATTTGCAATGTGACATTACTATTTTCATATAATTCTAATGTGATTAAATATAAAAAATTCATGGAAATGATAATGAATGTCTTGAATTTAAAGGGAATTTTAATTTTTCTATAAAATTCAAACATAAAAAAGAGTAACTAGTTTTGTAAGAATTATTTTTATTAAAATATAAATTCGTATTTATTTTAATATAATTATTTATTTCAATGAATTTTTTCTTTTTCTTACTAAATTAAATTTATATTCATCACTTCCATTACAAAGTTATCGAGTTATCTTGTTCAGCTTTAAAGTATTTTTGAATTAAAACATGAATTTTTTATTGATTATCGGCTTAAATGTTTTTACTTTTTAGTACCTAGAAATCTAAATTTATCTAAGCTAAAAAATATGATAATGGTATAGGAAAAGTTAGGTGTATAGGAGAAGGATAAGTGAATGGACTATGTGTATGAATATTCTTCAAACGCGGGACAAATGTAATTTGTATACCATGTCTTGAAAGCTACGGTTACAGATGAGATTTAGATTTTGTTTATGTGTTCACCTTTGATATTCGGTTCAGTTAATTTTGGTGCTGTTTTCCAATTTTTAATGTTAGCACTTGATATAGTTATTTGATGAAACCCTTGACAGTTTTTGGTACACATTTTAGACAGTTATTGAACCCCAAAAGTAATTGTTGCACTTTTTTATGTGAAATCGTTTTCTCATCATATTATTATTATTATGAGTATATGATAATATATACTTATATATGAGTATAAGTATAAAATCACAATAAATTTAAAATGTAAATTAACATTTTATAATAAGTAATGTATATATATTTTTTAATATATTTTTACGTATATATAGATATAAATTCAACGTTATAAACAAGTAAATAACTATTTAAAATTCGTGTTTCATTTTGTACAGTACCAGCAAAAATTTGTTCTTATATATGTAGATATTTATATATATAATATAATAATTTATATAAAAATGAATATATACATTTATATAAATAATTTTTATTTTATTTTTTGGTTTTTCTGTTTTTACAGTTCAATATATATACTATAAAAATTATTTTTTTCATATATATATATATGTATATATATTTTTATATATATAAGAAAGATATATTATTGCATTGTTCTGCTGTGATGGAATAAATTTCATGCTCTTTGAAAGTTATTCGCACTTTTCCACGCACGTTTTTCTTGTTATGCTTATTACTTTACCAATGCCGTAAAATATTTCCACCCAATACCAAAAACCATCAATATTGATAATACTACCCGGGGGCTATTCTTCTTATTTTAAAGATGTGCACATACTCATACATTTAATTTCTAAGTCACGTGAGTGGAATTTCTTTTTTACTACACCTTGCAGCTATAAAATAAACTACGTGAGTTTCAAAGATTCCGATTTACCCATGGTACTTGTTATCGTTTTTATGTGGTTCCACATGTGTTGGGAAGTATGTGTTTTTATGTCAAACTTACTTTTCGAAATACGTATTTATCAGTACATATACGTGTATTATTTATCTTTACTGTCAATTTATCTATGTCTATCAGTTAAAATTTTGATAAAACTTGATTGTTTTAAAGATTTTATTGATCATTTAAATTTTTGATAGTAACTTTTAAAACAATGAGTTCGTTAAATATTTATCTTTAATAAAAAATCTAAGTGTTTTTGCATGTGATAATATATATTAAATAGAGTAGTGTAACATAACATGTTTTTTTAAAAAAAATTACTGTTTAAAATTTAAGGTTTTTGGGGAAATAAATACTCCATTCATATTATATGTTACTTAATTTATTATGATTTTTATGTAATTATTTTTTTTATATTAGTAATATTTATACAGCTTTATTTTGAACTGAACATGACATTGATTTAGAATCTAATTATTTTCTTTTGTTATAATTATTATAAGAAACTGGTATTTTTTTAATTTAAATCTCATTTTTACTATATAATATTAACATTAAAATTGTGCATCGATTGATTGGAGTAGCGAAAGCACAAGCACAATGTTTTTTGCGTAACAATGCAAATGCAAAAACTATGAACAATAAATCAATAAATTTGGTCTTGTGTTTAATAAGAGTTTACTCGTAGGAAATGTAGAAAATTTATTTAAGTTTATAGTCTGTATATAATTTGTTTGAACTGCAAAGATTCCGATTCATTCTAAATTTTAAAAATAGTTTTTTAAAAATTATAGTTTTATTATTTTTAACATAATTTTTGTACTGTAAGCTGGCAGTTGTTACTGTTTCCCAAACACATTTTTATAAAATTATTCCTTTATAATAAATTGTTATTACGACCAATATTTATTTAGTTTTTATATTTTTAACCGGGCTTAGGTCGTTTATTTAACACATCACTTAATGAAAATGTTTGTTTAAATAAAATAAAAAATTACTTATAAAATAAAAAATTATTATTATTCCTTTATTTTGTTTGTATTTTTGATGCTGTTAGCTGGCTCTTTTTATTTTTTGTCTTTTGGTTATAGCTACTGGCTCGTTGATTTTAATTTATTTTAAAAAACTGTTTCGCGAAGACAATTTTTTTGAAATTCTTTTTTCATTTTTATCGCATTTATGGTGGTGTTAGCTGACAATTTTTAATATCCCTCTCCTAGTAACTGTTACTGGCTCTTTGATTTTAATTTGATTAATTTAATTTAATTGATTTTAATAAACTGTTTTTTAAAGATAATTTTTTTTTGTAAATATACTTTTTATTTTTTTCGAATCATTGTTGATGGTAGCTGGCACTTTTTATTTTTTCTTTATTATTTACTAATAGTAACTCTGTAATTTTATATATAATGTTATGGCATTTCATTATTTCGAATGCATTTTATATGCAATAAATATTCACTTGGTTGTTAATTAGAGTGTACTTTATATTGAATATTCGTTAAACCAAGAACTTATTATAAATATTATTAAAATTTATTTATCGACCTGTTTTTTTATAATGGTGTTTAAATATTTTTTTTTATCCGGCTATAAGTCATTTTTTGTTAAATAATACATTTGTTGAATTTTTTTTAATACATCCTATATTTCGACTCGCCTTGAGAGCCATCATCAGAACCACGATCTAACATAAATTAATATTTTTAGAATTATATCTACGTCATCCTCTTTGTTCAAATATTGAATTATTTAACAATAATTTTATTTTTAACCCAATTTAATGAATTTGTACCTTTATTTCGTAAGGATTATAAGCAAACTCTCATAACCCATATGTGAATTACCAATTGATGATAATATATTTGCTTACATTTCGAATTTAAACAATAATTGCCAATCTTCATAAGCTTTTATAGGCTTTGCATATATGATCTTAAATGAAATGCTCATTTTCACATATGGTACATTTAAAATCTATTTTATAACTTTTCCACGATTTTATGTTCGATGTTAATTTCTGAACCCATAAAAACGGCAAACTTCGACACATGAAAAAATTTCGCTCTACTTATTTTTAATGGAAAATCTACTTAGTTGCCTTTTCATGCCGAGAATAAAGACTAACATTGGTTTTCACATAAAAATATTTTAAAAATATGTCTAAATCGTAATAATAATATTTTTAAATTTTAAAAGAATTTATTTTTATTGCATTTTTATTTCTCATACATGCTAAAAATTTTCAAATTTTTTAAACTTATTTTAAAAATTATGAGATTTAATCGAATACAATGTTGCTTGCCTTTATATAGGCTGCATCATCATACTCAGTCTAAAAGGATTATTATGTCATTCTACCTAATTTCCTTAGAAGAATGAAAGCCGTACGTGTTTACTAATTCAGAACATGTCGCATATTTGCACACACAATGAACTTTTTACTTATAAACGACGGACGACACACAATACAATTTATGCACGTATACAAACTTAAATAAACAACGCACACATGCACACACACACACGCATGCTAACACAACAAATTCCAGCGCACTCAGCAAGTAAACAATTGCAGCAGTTTGGGGTGTACTTCCTGTTTAGCACGAGTGCGCCATACAAGTTATGTTACTCAGACGCTTTGCACCGTTACGTTACACTTGCTGCTTCTGCTTTGGCTTCTGCCGCTGCCTCTGCTGTTGCTGCTTCTGCTTCTGCTTCTACTTCTGCTTATATGTAAATAAATCAGATTTATAAAATGTGCCCGTTGCTTTGCTGTTGTTATTATTGTTATCAATGCTGTTGTTGTTATTGTTGTAATTGTATTTGCTATATTTGCTGTGCTTGTTTTCATTTTTGGTATAGCTGCGTATAATATGCGTGTCGTACGTCGCACTGGTTTGTCAAAGCAGCTCAACACAGCGCAACATACATTGTATTTGGTTTTTGGTATTAGAGCGTCTGTGGGTAATATTGTGCAATATTAGCACCGCCAACACATCCATTAACCATATAAAATAGATATGTATAGATATGTATGGAGATAGAATACCGCAGCACCAACTTGTGGTGAACATAATCAAATAATGAATTCCAAGTTTTATTTTTTTTTTTGCATTTTTTTATCTTTTTGTTTATTAAATATATATGCATAAATAAATGTGTTTGCCACTTGTTCTCGTTTAGTTATTTTTTTTCTATACAAACTTATAACAAAGATATACATACACAATCACAAATATTTCAAACTTCTATTAAGCCAATGAACTTTTGATAATGAAATTATATCATTAACGACAGACTTAATTTAATGCGAAGTAACAGCAGCAACAACAAAAACAACATTAACATAAAAACGTCTTCATACATACATGTGTAAACACTTAGAAAACAACAACAAAATTTACAATAAAATCTACTTAAAATGTCAAAAAATTGTTGTGCAAAATGGATGCGTTCAATCTTACTTCCTTTTTTTCTTTTTTGCTTATATTTTCATACCCATATACATATATACATATCTCTACATATGGATGTATATGTATGTGAGCAATAAGAGTAATTAGAAATTTCTTAAAATGACGTCACTTTCATAATATGAAATATGTATGTTACTATGTATTCTTAAGTCTGTGCTAAAAAATTAGCCGCCGTGTACGTCAGTGAGTAGCGCAATAATTTAATTTACGTTCACAGTAATAAACTGGAATTAAGAAATTAGTTAGAAATATTTGAAGTCTTGCGATACAATGAATTTTATTATAAATTTATATTATTTTATAAAAAAACAATGAAGCACATTATTTTATCAGAATGATGCCAGATGAAATTTAAATTTTTACTCATCACAAAATAAAATTGTTTTCTATAATAATTTTTGTTAAGTTATAACTTTAGACCATATTTTAAATCAAAAAATCAAAAAAAAATTAATTACATTTTGTTTTATAAATAAATAAAATAAATTATATGGGATTATATCATTTAATTTTGATTCTTAAAATCTACGCTAAATTTTTGAAATAAAAAAAAAATTTTTTTAAATTCGTTATTTTAATGAACAAAAAATTACTTATATTATATTATTATATATATAGAAAACTATATATTATATATATATATATGCCCAAATTTTGAAATATTTTATAAAGCTTAATAAAAAACAATTATTAACATAATTTATTGAGTTGGTACGCCAAAATTGATAATATTATTTCCCTGTCAAGCATATTCATTTAAAGGTGAAAGTGCCAAGTAAAAGCATCAAAACAGCGAGAAAATAAAAACGAAGCTGACAGTTATATGGAATAAACTTTAAAAGAAAATTATTAATGTAGCAATTAATTAAACTCCTTAATAGTTAATTAGAGATCTTAATTAGTGATCTATTTCTTTATAAATTACTATTGGAATTAAATTTACTTTAAACACAATAATACATTGTGACGAAAAGTTTTCGGGAAATTTTAATAAAACGCATTCTTAACCTTCATCAATATTTATTTTATCTCCTCAAATATGCTCCATTAGAAGCGATACACAAATGCCAACGTTTCTTTCCAATCATAAAACATTTTTTATAGGCGCTTTCCGGTATGGCTTTGAGTTCCCTCTGCGAATTCTGTTTTACGTCTTCTATGGATTCAAAACGCGTTCCTCTGAGTGGTAATTTGAGGTTGGGAAACAGGAAAAAGTCACACGGTGCAAGATCAGGTGAATACGGTGGCTGTTCGATGGTATTTATTGAATGTTTGGCCTTAAAATCGTTGATAATGTTGAACAAATTGAGGTGAATCGGAACAAGCCGGGCGTTGACACGTCGCATACACAAATTGTCCACCAAAATCAAACGAGCCATCTCACGACCGATGCCTAGCTCTCGTGCTATCTCTCTAACACTCACATGAGGATTTTTGAACACGATTTCCTTTGCCTTTTCAATGTTTTCGTCGGTGGTAGAGGTCGAAGGTCGTCCAGAACGCGGCATGTCTTCGACGGTCGTACGACAGTCCTGAAAGGCTTTGTACCACTCATAAACTTGAGTTTTCGATAAAACTGATTCCCCATAAGCCTTTTGTAGCATTCGCAACGATTCTGCACACGAAATTTCGTTCGAAAAACAAAATTTGATGCAAACTCTTTGTTCAATATTTTTTTCCATTGTTTTTTTCGCAACGCACTACTGAGGTGAACTGGTTTCAACAGCTGCCGTAAACGAACTGTCCGACAGATCGCGCTCATTTTTGGCATAGTAATTAAGGACAGTGCTGCAAACTACATAAACTTAAAATATCGAAAAATATACAGCGCGCGAATTTTAAATGAGAATATCCGAAAACCTTTCGGTCTTAATGTATGTATATACGAATATATTCCATATGTATATATGAATATAAATATATTTAATATTTATATTATTTATATTTATATATATATATGTATATACATATACATGCAAAATATATATACATTAATATATATGTACATATTTAATTCTAAATATATTCCACATGTTTTGGAATATGTGTACTTCTAAATATATTCCTTCTGAATTGGGTACTCGTATTATAAAAATAAAATTTTGTACCAAAACCGATACGCAAGGTATCAGAAGATAGCAGAGGTATTAAACATCAACCACGTAACTGTTTAAAATCATTTGAAAAGAGTAGGCGCCGCAGGGATACTCGATGTTTGGGTACCACTTAAATTAACGTAAAGAAATTTAATTGAAATTTAATTACTATCCATGAAACGCTGTTAACGAAATCAAACTGTGGTTAAGACGAATCAGCACAGCTCATCTTCTAGTCAGAAATGGACTAAATACAATACAATATCCAACGCAACCCAACATGATCAAACGCCTCCATAAACAACTTAAAAACTTGAATTGACGAATGCTTGCTGTTATTAAAATGAAATTATCTATTATGACCCACTCCAACCTGGTGCTGGAACAACGGTTAATGCGGTCCTCGAACGCTTGAACAAAACAATCAAGGAAAAATTACTAGAATTGACCAGACTTACAGAAAAGTTGCTGTGTTTTAACATGACAATGGTACACCACATACGTTTTTGATAGTTCGAAACCAATTGGCAGAACTTGTTTGGGAAGTTTAAATGCATCCACCTTATAGCCCGGACCTTGTACTATCTGACTAGCATTTTTTTTCGGTTTCTGCAAAACTTTCTTAACTGTGAAAAATTAACCGATCAAAGTGCCACTGAAAATCGCTTAACCAAAACTCTTCGCCGGTAAATCATAGACATTCTATATGGATGGATTTATGAATCTACCATAAAAATGACAAGAGGTCAAATATTATAATGGTTAGTGTAGGGAAAATTGTTCAAAAATGTAAAAGTATTTTTTCAGACATTAGATATATAAAGTGACATAAGAAGTAAATGTCATAATTTTTCAAATTTACAAAAAAAAATTGCAAAAGCAAAAATATAAAATTTGGTGATTGTAACTTTTAAACGTTTCAATTTACTTATAAAAATAATTCTGTGTTTTTAAACAATTTTATTAATTACTGTTTATACTTAAATAGTTGCAAGTGTTTTTCTTTTTTAAAAAAAGTTTAACAAATTTGGATTTACACGGTTAAGTCCCATTTCCGCATATTTGTTAAGCGAATTGCAATAGTGTAAACGCACTGTCAGGAACGTAAGTAATTATGCTGTAGTCATTTTATGCTATGTTTACACTTATTATAATTCAGCCCACATTTGTGTGGATTTTATAAGAAAACTCCTTTTATTACTGCAAATTTGTTAAGTCAATTGCGAGAGCGTAAACGAACTGTTAGATTAAAATGATCAATTTTCGCATAGCTAATTTTTGTACATACATTTTTTATATACACTTAAGTTATCATTGTAAATAACATACTTTATATTAATGAAATTTTTCACTAAATATTAATATAGTTCTACTTAACTGCAAGTTTACTAACATATATACTTTTATTTCTTTTAATTTTAGTACGGACAAAGAGTTCCCACAGCGGCTTCACCAAGTAACACAAATTCAAGCAGCTCATCAAATACTGGCTCCCAGAGTGGCACATTAAGCACTAGTCTGAGTAATACCAACACAAATACAACAATGGGTCCTACAGGTAATAACGGTACACAGCAACAGGGTGAACAATTGTCAAAAACAAATTTATACATTAGAGGATTACAGCAAGGCACAACAGATAAGGATTTAGTTAGCATGTGCGCACAGTAAGTAACATTTTATGTTCAACTCTTAATATAATTAGTATAAATTACAAATTAATTTTGCCTACTTACGAACAGTAATTAAGATATAAACATTTCATTCGAAGTAATAAATTTAAATTAAATATGTTAGGATTCTTACTTATAATTTAAACTTAATTTTAAATTAACTATTTTCTATATATACTTCATCTGAGGGTTATTTGAATAAACTAGAATATTCTTATATATATGTTTTAAAAAATATGTATTAAAATTATTAAAGATAATTTACCTGTATTTAACAATTTGGTACAAAGTTGGATTCAACAATGTCAGTCATCTGCATGCAAGTCCATTTAAATAAGAGAAATTCTAGTGATTCCTAATAGGAATATCAGTATTGTAGTGACTTTATCCTATAAGAGAATTTTCTCGAAGATTGAATACCGCGTTAATTAATTTCTGTTACGGTTGTGGGTAAGACCAACGCGTACTCAACGATGGTTAATCGTGCCAGAGATTGAGTTTTTATGGAACTTAGTTAGTTCAATACCTTTCTTTGAAAAGTATTTTATGTTTGAGGTTTAAAGTGGTTTTTAAACTCTTGAGTTGTATATAGTAGGACAATGAGGCATTCCAAACAACAAACAAGTTCTCAAACTGTCTGTTTACCACAAACCTCTCTCAAATGATAAAATTTTTGTAATGCAATATAAGAACCTTTTTGTCAACAATTGACGATTAAGTACTACGTCATTACCTATAGAAAATTTATCTACTCTACATGAACTGAACGCACTACTATATCGTCTCTTTGTTTACTCACTTACATCGGATGTAACATTTCATGGTATTTATCACCTTTTCAGAAACCTTGTCTTACCGCATAATTCTTAAGTCATTACATGGCCGTTACAGCTGAGATAGGTTCGCTAAACGTCGTCTGTTTTTCAGTTTTATCTAGTTATTATCATTATCTATTCTTAAGGTCCATGTTATATAGAGTGTTACGTCAAAATTTACTATTTCAGGCTATGAAGACAATGCATATTATGCAGTGTTATATTTTTACTATTACTTTAATACTATTTTGTTGAGCCTAAATTTTAAAGGTAATGTATATATTTATATATAAGACTGCTTTCACTGAGTAATGAGGCACTGAGTAACGAGGCCTCGAATTTAAACTAATACTTTTTTTCTTCTCTCACTCTAATTTTTTTAATTTATATTGAAAGCAACAACGATTTCGATTTTGACGTGCCCGTAATTCTCTACATAACATGGGCCTAATAGTTATATGTGGTATTTTTATTTTTCTCTCTTCTGTTTTTTTCTCTATCAGGCGGTATGAGTTACTTTATCAATTGTTATAATTTTATATCATTATAAAAAAATGTACATTAAAATCAAATTAATTATTTTTTCATTTATCTTACAGATATGGAACAATAATTTCAACCAAGGCTATTTTAGATAAAACAACAAACAAATGTAAAGGTATTTTTTTCTTCACCATTTCTCATCTTTATTTATGTGTTTTTTTTTAATTACTTAAATATTAATTTTGAATTACTGAAAATGTAATAAAATTAATATTTTTTGTGTTGTCCTAATTGTGGTGTGTAATTTTTTATTGGCTATTAAAAGTCACATTTAAAGTCTTACTTTTGTCAGTTTTATTTGAACTTAAGTTTATCATACTTTTTATTTATCTATTAAATTTTTCTATGTTTGAAAAATACAAAAACAATTAAATTTTTTACATTTTTCAGTTTTTAATTTATGTTTTTTGTTGTGTCATTAATAAAAAAATGCACAAAGTTTTTCTATTTACTGTCGATAGTTTTTCAAGCATGTTTTTTGCTTTAACTAGTAATTATAATGAATACTGTAGATAGAAACAGTTGCATTATTGTAAATGTAACAAGGAAAAAAGTTAATAAAAGTCAGTGCTTTAATACGTATGTAGTTTAAAATTTCTAATAAAAATTTAAGATAGAACTTTTTACTGAATTAATTGATATTTAATTTAGTTTCCACTTTGCTCAATTAAGAGGAAACCAACTTTTAAAATTTAAAAACTAATTTTTTTATATTCTTATTAAAGTCAACCAAAGATAAAGTTATACTACAAATTTCGTAACTTCATAAATGTTTGCATTTAGTCAACTTTCTTATTAGTTACTAATTACAACTTTTTTCCTTGTTTTTTATTTATATATGGTATATTTTTTTCCAATATTGCTAAAGTTTCTTATAATTTTGTTTCATTTTTTTTCCTATTGTAGTTAGTAGTTGATGTAGTTTAAAAAGTTTTGCTTTTTATGTATTAATTATGCTTTGATAAATGAACAATAATCAAAACAAAACAAAACAACAACAAAATGTATCTATCTTTTCAGGCTACGGTTTTGTTGATTTCGAATTACCAGCATATGCAGAAGGAGCTGTCAAGGGTCTACAGGCAAAGGGCGTTCAAGCTCAGATGGCCAAAGTGGGTATCTGGGTGCTTCATAGGCCGGCCATTGTACGTTTGTTTGCATGCAAGTAATATTCACCCCTCACCAAATCCCATACTCCAAATTCTTTAGTTTTGTTTTTGTGAACTTAGTACATTACATATTTATTTGTTATAGTAATTTGTTATTAGTATATATATACTTTTTTTATTTTACAAAAACAACAATAACTATAATTGTTTTGAGTATAATAAGTTTATTTATTTTTATTTTCTTTTATATTATTTGAGTTATGTTATTTTAAAATATAAAAATATTATATTCACACATACAGTATATAGATTAACTACAAGTTTGATTTGAGATTCTTCCATAAAAATTGTCTCTTAATGATAAGATATTTTATGCAGTTTTAATTGATAGTTTTGTCCACGGCAAGATTTCTACAAGCTCTTCTTTATTAAATAAGTCTTATTTCGGTTAATGTGTGACCCTTTGCTCGTCATAGGATCTACGGAAACTAATGCAGTATAGGCAAATGTGGTGTTTTTGTAGAGATAAAGATAATACTCAAATATTACTTTATCATTTTAAAACGATATGTCATTAGGTTTTATCAACCTCTTAAACATTATGTATGTAAAGTATTGATTTCCAAATTTTGATTGTTTACTATGGAACTCTTAAGATTTGCGTATAAAATTCACAAATTTTTTATAAACATTAAATTAATTACAAAAAAATGCTGAATTAAACATGACATTTTATCACATGTAATGTGATAGGGCATACTACATATGTGAGTGCAGTTCAACTATTCCAGCGCTTGATCTAATTTTATAGAAAGTTTTAATAGTCTTATTAAGTTATGACATTCAACTTCTTAAGAAAGCTTTTTTCCATATCTACAATCTTAACAAGTTATTTTCCAAGTTGTAATTTTAGCTTCTAACACAGAAAAATATCGCGCAAAGACGTGTTAAGTGGGTAAGATATATGGCCCTTCACGTTCGTCAAGTCTTTTGCTAAAACCTATAGCATAACAATGGCTATGTTGAATTCTAGTTGCGCGAAATAGTTCCTATTTATAATACGTATCAAGCAGACTTTATATACCCAGGGAAATCATGTATACTGTAATATGCCTACTTTCGATGCTCTTTTGGAAATAAAATTTGGTACTAATCGACCGGTGATGAATTTTATATTCGATATATCAACTTTCTAATACTCTTAGCCGTTAAAGACAGACCAGAATGAAGCGAATCACCCACCATATTCATTTATACCAATCATATGCTCTCGTTTTTGAAGTTTTTCTGAATATTGAAATTTATCAAAATTTATTGTGAAATCAAGACGTACAGAAAATTAGAAAATCTAATTCACACTATTCATTCATTTATAGCATTCATATCCCCATGTTTTTGAAAAGTTGTACTGAATATTGAAATTGATCGAAATCCATGATCAAATCAAGACACTCAGAAAGTCGGGAACTCCCCCTCTTAATACCGTCTCAACATATTGACCCATTTTTTTACTCCAACTCATAAACTTAGGTACTTCACTGCAAATAATTATTTTTTAATCTATATTAATGTATTTTTATAATGACCCACGTTTCTGTTGAATTTTCATTATGATGTTCTAAGCATATTAGTAAAAATCGAAATAAATTTTACAAATCTTAGTTCCGAAGAAATCATTAATTTTTTTCGAACGAAAATCAAAAAATCTTTTCTGTTTTATGAAATTTCTTACTTAAATTTATATTCATATCGCATAATGACACAAGCTCTATTTGGCATAAATGATTTCATAGTTTCTACTTGTAGAGTATCCATATACATATGGATTTTATTTCAAACAAATTGAAATATCTAAATGCGCTTTGTCTGAAATTTAAGATAAGCAAAAAATTATATTCAGAAACTTAATGTAGATTTCAATTGGATTATCACGAACTGCATTGAAAATATTATTTCAAAATAACATGTAGCATATGAATATGAATATTACGTTTTAATTGGTTATAGTTTGCTATGTAAATTTTGAGATAAAATATAAGCTATTCGCAATCAGCTACATAATAAATTATAATTTTTAACATAACATATTAAAGTAAAAAATATTTATAATAATTATAATATTATATTAAAAATATATAATATTAAAAAAGACATATTGGCAATTATTACATATAAAATAATTTTAATTATTTTTTTGTTCAGACAAATCTTTTTTTAAAATACTCGTAAAACCTTCCTAAATTTTGCAACTGTTCTTTATCCTCTATTTAAAATGATACCTCACTTTCATGCTATGTGTAATCAGTATACGATATTTTCTTCTCTTTTATTGAACTACTTCTATAAGACCTATTATACAAAAACTTGTCTTTTGCTAAATGTTACCCCGAAGAAAAAACTACTAATCATGACTTTTATTTATTTAATTGAAAGTATTATATTATAAATAATATTAAATATTATATACAATATATAATTATAAAAAAGTTATATATTTATTTCAATTCTACATAATATAAATTCCTTTAACTCCTAGGAGGAGCATATGGCCGCAAATTTATTTCAATTAGTTCGAACTTATTTGGTTATCTACCATTGTTATATATTTTTAAAATAGTCCAATTAAAATAAAAGTTTTCAAAAGGCTACACTTTTATAGAAAATCAATTTAATTTGTTCAAATTTATTTTTAATTTTCGATCATGGCTATTTTTACGGAGAAGTATGGTCTTATCCCGTTAGATAAACTATTTTAATGCTGTGTAAATATGAATCAATGAAATTTTTAACCATTAACAAAAATGAGTTATATATAACCATATACACAGCGTGGTATTGTTCAGTGCTGTAAAATGCCTAGAAATCGAATGGATGCATTTAGCCACCGTAGAGGTCAATGTGCAGTCAAAAGTCAATGTAAAAGACTGTTTCTCAGCCATTATCAGTTGATGTATGCTATATTCAATGGTACAGTATCTACAGATTATATTTACAAGTAATAAATAAATAAATGAAAAAAGTATCTTGCTGCTCGACTTAACAGCACCTCAAACTTAAACTTTTTCTGAGTAGATATTTTGAAAAAGTCCTGACCCTACAGTCCAAAGGTACCTACAGAGAGCATACAACAACCATCAACAACTATCAGAACCAACAAATACGGCGATATTTAACCATTACCGAGTTCGTGCAAGTGGAACCCTCAGTCTCAGTGTCTCAGTCTCGACCCTGACTTTTTTTTGACCCTAATTCTTGCATTGGAGATGTAGCTTTTGAATTTAAAGTTTTTTATTACTGAGTGCCTACTTAATATAAAAAACAAAAATCAATTGATAAAATTTTATTGTTTCAGACTGTGGTAGATTTATTTAAAAATCAGAAAATATTTTTATTAATATTTTTCTCTATATAATATAAATATTTTGTTACCAGAGGAGGTGAAATATTTTTTTCATATAATGAAGAGACACAGCTATCAAGCGATTGGAAATGATGATGAAATCATTTTTAATCTAACCTATTCCATTTATATTGATCAATTAATTTATATTATATATTAATACAACAATGTTATATTGTCAGTGATTAAAAGCTTTAATCTGTTAATTTAAAGTAATGCAATTAATTATAAAGGACTTTCTTGTAACAAACACTCAAAAATATACTCGAAATAACTTTGTATTGATCGATTTAAACTAAAACCATAATCATCTTTAATTTTTTTATATTTAAATTTTTTCTTCATTTGTTCGAAATAAATTATTTATTCTTTTTTTTTTAATTTTATTTTTATTAATATTTTTTTTTATTTTTATTTTTTTTACTAATATTATTTTTTAATTTTTTTTTGTAGTTTATCCCACTTTATATTCCCTTTAGATTTAGATTTAGTAGCCAAATAAATATAAAAATTTATACTTCATTTATTGAGTAGTATATCAGTATAATATGTACAAGTAATATAGTTAATTCATTAATACATTAGCAATTATTTTTCATAGACAATGAAATTTTTATTAAATCCAATTACACTTTTTTAATTTTATCTATTTTATATAACATTATTTATTAGTAAGTATTGTAGCAAAAAAAAATATTTAAAAACTTTACCAAATGTCATTAAATTTGTTTAAACTATAAACGTATTAAGATAACAGTTCCTATAGTTTAATAGATTATTTATTACTCGTATTCTTAATTATTATATATTAAATAGCAATAAATTGTTCCCCATAAAATTAATAGCAGCAATTTTGTATTAATTAGGATTTGTGATTTTTTATAGATAATTTGAATTAAAAATGTTATTTAGTAATCTATATTATATTATAGCTTTAATACTATATAGTATACAAACCTTTAGTAAGAAGAAGTCATAAATAATAATAATTTTATAAAAAAAAAGATATTTGTGCAAAACTGATTAATTTTACTTTTTATTTTATCCCAATTAAAATTAATATCGTAGATAAAATATCTTTTTATATTTTCATATAATATTTCATATTGCTAGTTTCAAATTTTTTTTTTGTTAACATGAAACACGATTAAACAAATACAATCCAACATATTAAAAAGAAACTTAACGATAAAATAAAATATTGGTAAAATATCAAAATCCAGAAATATCGGTTTTAAAATTTTTTATCGGATTTGCAGAAGATTTTTCAATATTACAAAATGAAGGTTTTATAGTATTTTTTTTAAATCAATTAATATGCTTTTTTTATTTACGGGGTTGATTACTTTTCAATTAATTCTTTTCAATTAGCTTCAAATACAATGGGTTGGTTTTTAATAGGTTGGCTTGACGCATATTATTATAACGAATTAATAAAAAAAAATTTTTGAAAATTTTTAAAAAAAAAGTATAATAAATACTGGACTTATTTAAGTAAAAAGACTTTTTACGTTTTAAATTAAACCATGTTTAACGGAATAAAATGGTAAAAGATTAGAGTATTTTAATGAACCATTTTTGAGTTATTAAAGGATTTTGGACCTTTCTTTGACACCATGTGTCTAGCTCAATAGTGAAAGTATAACCTTTCCCTGCTTGTTTTATTTCTAAGATCCTTTAAAGTCTAAATAAATTAAACAACTAGATTGACTGCTACAATTACCTCATGATGAATAAGTCAAAAACGCCCTGTATATGTATATTATATTGTTATAGTCTAGGAATAACAAATTGTATCTACAAAATTTTACTTAATTTTTCAAGATGTAGCAAACTGTTTCAGATGTTTCAGATGGTAAAAACCACAATAATTAATAGACAATTTTTTTTTATCGCTTTTCTAACATTCTGAGAAAAATCGCTACGTGTTTAATATACCATTTTATATGGTTTTGATTGAAATCAACAACTCAACTCAACTAATTATTTTATAAAATTTCCATAACTATTATTAGTAAAGTTTTTTTTATTTATTTTTAGTTTTAATTAAAAACTTTTGAGAAAAAAAATTACTATTGGGACAAACTACGGGTAGTATCGTAACTCCACATATAACATCGTATATGAATAGTTTTCAACCATTTTCTCTATTTAAGGCGTCATTTTTTACTAAGTTTTTATCAAGATAGAATTGATATAAATTAGTACTTCCGCATTCAAAAATAAATATGCATATCTAAATATATATTACTAAATACAATAAAAATAAATAATAATAATGAGATAAATAAATAAATATATATAATATATAAATAAATCGATAAATACGTAGTCCTTATAAAAGAACTATAATATAAAATTCTACAATTATATATAGAGTATTTTGAAATTAAAAACAAAAGATTGAACAACTTTAAATTATAAGTAATTTTTAAAGTTATAAAACAGCTCTTCATATTGTAGTACTCTTTATTTTCTTCTCATAGTAAACCATAGGGTTTCCACAATTACTTAAAATCGTATACTTTTCATATGTATATTTTTTATTAGATTACTTTGTAGATACGTACCTTCTAGATTCCAATTAAAATACATGCATTCGATTTTCACAGGTTATGAGAGATCCGCAGTGGTACACTGTATCTTCCAATACCAAAGTATATGTATTTGTAGGTTGCACCATATACGTTACGTGCCCAATATACACATATAGTTAGTTAATTAAGTTTTCTCTTTATTAATTGAATTTCAAACCTACAAATGATGGGTCTTAAAATTTTTATGTTTACGCTTATAGTAAATTAAAAATAGGATTATATTATATCCTATATAAATATAGGATTATATAGAAAAGTACAACATGGCTTTAGGCCGTCTGCTGAATATACATATAGCCGACCGACGGCTAAAATGCCATAGCTGTAAACTTTCTATATATAATATAATTGTTATAAATTTTAAGGTAATACAACAAATTTAAAATGAAGTAAAATAAAGCTAAAATACTACTACTACTATACATATAATTAAAAAATAAGGGATTGTAGTTTATAAAATATTATTTCAAATTATTTGTACTATTATTTATAATTAATATTATTAATTAAACCCATCTTAAACCCGTTTAAAATTAGTTAATAATATTAAATAAAAATTCGCTAATTATTATTAATAAAGATAAAAAAATGTATAAGTAATAAAAAAAAATTATAAAGATTATTGTTGTTTTTGTTTCATAAAAAAATGTAATTATTTTGTCCTTTTTTATACATAAATTACTCGTTGTAAAAATAATTCATTGTAAAATAAAGCTAAAAACTTTATTGTTGATATTAAAAATTATTGAATTAGAGTAGGGACCACATATAACACAACACTCACATTAACAACATTTAACAATTTTTTCATAATAAATTGTAGTTAAAAATTTCTTATAAATTTTATTAGCTTTTTTTATTAGAATTTAAAATTTCGTATAATTGCAGTACAAATCTAGATAGAATGTTGAATTAAGTAAAAACAAAAAACATGAATATTATTGTAAATTTAAAATTTCTGTAGAGAATCTTAGGACATACAAAACGTAAATCCATTTGAAAATCTTCTATACTCATATATTTAATAGGTAAAAATGTAAATTAGTAATTTTTGAGTAGAATCAAAAAGTTGATGATTTTAAAATATCTTTTGAAAATCATGTACTTAAAATAGTTAACATTCCTTGGGTAAAATTAGTACAGAAACTTACTGCTGCGCCGGCCTAAATTAATGCATATCAAAGTAACTATAAATAATTTATTTGTTATTAAATAAGTAATTAACATTTTTGACAATCTAATCGTTATATATATTTAATCATAAAAATTATGAATTATATATTAAAGATATTGTATTTTCAAAAAAAAATATAATAACCTATTTGGTATTAATTATGTATCTACTATATTTCAAAAATATATTTTACACTTTTTATTTTGAGTGCATAAAAATAAATTTACTCTACTATATACTACAATATATGAAAATTCAAATATATATAAATAGTATATGTAAAAAATTTGATTTCAAAATTTAAAAGAAAAGCTATAATCAGAATAGTAGTAATTTGTTTTGTTATAAATTTCTAATCTGTGTTTCTGAGACTTTATTTTAAATATTTATTTGACAAATTAATATTAATTAATTATTATTAATAGTACAACCTCCATACAATATGATATTTCTCATAATTTTTGGTTATTATTACTATTGTGCAGATTATTCACGGATAACAAATTGTGAGGCTCCACTAAATCTTGGGACATCAAAAACTAAAAAATACATACGATAGCAAAAGTGAATTATCTCAATTATTGCTAAGTAATAAAGATATATAGTTATATATATAGTTTATAATTTTTCAAATGCAGGACCTCTTGGTATACAGTAACAATTCAGAAGTATCTAGTTAATATCTCTTTTAACAGGACACTGGTCAATAGGACAACATGGGGCTAAGCTCGATCTACACTATAGTATATCCTAAAATACATATCTACCGGTGCTCGAGGAAAAGAGGTACCCAAACACCAGTTGTATGTATGTTTCCAGACTTTCACAGTACCAGGTTTAAACTTGTGTGCCCCCTTTCTTTACGTATCGACACTATTTCCAGCATTAGCATTGGCCAGACACTCACATTTATCAATGTTTTCGGTTGGCTCTAACATAACCATTCTTCTAGCCATTATTACGAGAGATTTTTTAAATTAAAACGACTTTCTTAGCTAATTGAGGAGGACTTGTTTCTCCCTCCACTTCAGCTAACCTACCATAAATATATATGAGGTATAGTGTTATCACAGCCACATACTTTTCATTTTTTAAATTTCGTTATTGTTTTTTTTTTAATTTATTTTTTAAGCCAAGCAGTAGGGATTTTAATCAATTGTTTTATGAATAATACTTAATAATAGTGGAAATTCACAAATAATCTATAAAAATAATACAATAATAAATTTTATTTAAATATCGATTCACTTTTGCAAATTTGTTTGATTCAATTTCTTTCACTTAGTTTATGAGTGGTCCAAACTTCTATATTCCTTTTCTAAACAATTTTGAGAAATGGCTTTAAATGGTGTTGTTGTTTATTAGTGAGTTTCTGAGTGATGTAGCCAGTTTTTGTGTATCTTACCGAGAATTTTATTGAGCTTTAAAATAAAAGCGACTAGTGACCCATCTTCAGTCAGTTGATTACGGTAAAGTAACTTCTTCATACACTGAATATAGAATATGTTACATTTTATTTCACTCATCTTTGCTTTACAATAATGTTTAACAAGAAACACAATTTGTAAGAAAGTTTTATATCCATCAGTAATATAAAAAATCAATAGGTTTAAATGTATGCCTGATGTCTTTATAATATAATATCTTCTTTTGTTCGAAATGGTTAGTTTCCAAATGTACTTCAATGAAAAAAGACAGAAAATCGCTTAATACTTTCCTTCAACCCAATATTATTTTGACTGAATTTTTATTAAATTATTAGTAAAAATGTATAATTAATTAATTTTAATTAATTAAATTTACATTGAACTAATAAATTAACTATATTATTCTAGTTTAAAACGAATATAATTTGTCTTAAGCTGCTATATCAATTTTCAGTTATCAACCTATCTTCACCTTTATTTTCGCAGAGACTTCTATTGAAAAATCTGCAAATAAAAAAATAGATCATTTTAGTACCTGTATCATAAACCATTCTTATCTGATTCGTTTAAATACAACTCATAATAAAACTCAAAAATTTATTTTAAAAACCTGTTATGTTAGAGATGAGAGACAATTTTGAAATAGAAAATAGATATTTTATACATTTCATAAGATTTTCTGATTCATGCAAATACTTTATACAGGCAAATTTATTTTCATGAGACTTATGGTAGAGTAATACTTTAGATTTATTATAAGTACCTGATTTTTTAACTATTAATTCATTATATCTATTTCTATTTATAATTCTAAACATTTTCTTTTCAAATTTACATTTATGCACTCAAGTTTCAGAGTAGTATTTTTTGAGGTGTCTTAATCTATATAAGAACGCTAGGTATATACACGTACAGATAAGAAAAAAAATCAAATTACTACTTGTACTAATATATACATTTTCACAACACGTTAAGCAAAAACTAAACAATCAGCATAAACCCGTATTTAAAAGCAGGCTATTAAAAATAATACTTACTAATATAATTTAAAATATTGAAATTTAACTAACCAAACATTTTTTTTCTTTTCTTAAAATCAAAAATTTTTTCATCTTACTATGTCTCTGTGTCAACATTGAAAATGCAAAAACTCATAAACACGCATTTACCATATAAACACTTAACACCATATAACATATGCCAAATGCTTTGGGACTTTGCTTATTTGTGTACGTTTGAATATGTGTGAACTAAACGGACAAATAATTTTGTTTACTTATAATTTAAACACAAAAAAAAACAAAAAAATACTAAACAAATTTGATATTTCCAAACTACAAATGAACTTCAAAAATACCAACATTATATCCACACAACATTTCAACCATACCACAAACCAAATCAACCAACACATTATGGCATACAGCAACAGGAGCAGGACCCAACAAATTTGTATATAGCAAATTTGCCTACACATTTCAAGGAGACCGACTTAGAGAATATGTTATCCAAATATGGGCAGGTTGTGTCTACCCGAATTTTACGCGATCAACAATTGAATTCTAAAGGTGAGTAGCAATTCTAAAGTAATATAATTCCTTGCCTATAATTTTAATCCTTATATATCACTTTTAGGCGTTGGTTTTGCACGCATGGAAAGTCGTGAGAAATGTGAACAGATTATACAAATTTTCAATGGGAACACAATACAGGGTGCCAAAGATCCACTACTAGTTAAATTTGCTGATGGTGGTCCCAAAAAAAAGAATCTCTTTAAAACTCCCGATCCCAATGCTAGAGCGTGGCGTGATGGTTCTGAAGGTATACCAGTTACCTATGATCCGGCAATGCAACAAAATGGTGTTAGTGTTAATGTTGGCACTCCAATTAGTGTGCCATATTCGCGTTTCCCACCACCAGTTGGTGGTTATCCAATGGCTGGTTCTCAATGGATACAAGGTTATATGATGCCACAACCTATTGCTCAGGAAGATCATGTAAGAAAATGTTGAAAAAGATATTGATTAACAGGAGTAGCATTGTTTTTATAACATAGGCAGTTAACCTAATGGAAATTATTCGCGATTGGTCCCAAAATGTAGATACAGCTACTATTGAATCACTAGTGTTTCCTAATAATGGAGGCAAAATTTGTCTGGGAAAAATACCGACTAAATAAGAAAATGAAGTTAAAATATTATATCCATATTCGTTTTACAAAAATCTGTTTAATAAATTTTTTATTAAAAGGCGAATATAGAATTTTCGGGAACAAATAAATATATAATAACATCTACTATATTGATTAATTATACGATTACTTGCTGTTGTTTGTTATAAATTTTTTATTCAATATATTCCTGCAATGAATTGAAGGAATAAGTCGCGTAATTCTTAACATAAGATTTTGGGTCAGTTGGTTAATGAACACTAATTCCGAGCTTCAAATGTGGCAGAGTACGAGTTCAACACTTGGCATTTGCAGTATCAAAAAATTATTTTCTAATAATTTAATTGAATTAAATTTTTTATTTAATATCCTCCTGCAAGGAAGGAATGGAAGTAAAAAGTCATAGAGTTTTTAACATAAAAATTTGGATTAATTGGTTAATGAATACTGACTCTGAGCTTCAAATTTGGCAGGGTATGAGTTCAACTTTTGCTATTTGCAGTCTCAAAAAATTATTTACGAATAACTAAATATAAGAAATGAACGATAATTGGCAACACACGAAACCAAGTAGTAAATAGCCAAATATTCAATTAATTAAAAATAATTAAAAATTTTTGTTGTTGCAATTCACTACTCTTCAATAAAGCTTTTTTACTGAAAACAATTGTCAAATTTAGGACGTTTAACATAAATTTAGTAAGAATTTAGAACAATCATGGCTACAGATTTTGATCACTACTGTACAGCGAAAAAATAAGGCGGAAAATGCTCTTGCATGAATTGTTTCTAAGGCCATGGAATTTGCAGCACAATAGTGTAAATAATTATCTTATAATATGTCCATCAATAAGTATATTATTATCTTGCGATAATCAAGCACCATTTGCCTGACAGCCAGATTTTAAAATCAGAATAGTCCAATGATATTTCCAGTTCAAATTCTGAATATAATTTTTCCCATCTCATATATTAATCTTTTAAATATTCATTTTTAATGATATATACCACCATTCAGGTTGAGACAGTTATAAGAACAAAAACCTTCATTTATTTAATAAAAAAAAAAAAATTTTATTAAATATATTAATTTTTATTTTCATTTTAGTACATGCAAATGGCTGCTGCACCACAACTTGGCGTTGCTTCCTATAAACCTGATGCTGTGAATCAGGTACAACCTCGTGGTATATCAATGATGGTTAGTGGAGAAACAGCTGTACCATATGGAGCAATGGTGCCACAATTGGCCACATTACAAATTGGCAGCTCGGTTAGTACGATAAAATTATAATACAAAAGATAAGAATAAATCCTGTTATTGTATATGTGTTAATACATTTTAAATATTAATATGTATTGAAGAATTATATTTTATACGTCAATATCCTCTTTCATTGATTTAAATAATAATTTGTCATTTTAATTCGGTACAATATTTAAATACTATGTTAATTTGTGTTAATATATTTTCTTTTAATTTTTTTCTTTTTTTTTGTTTTTATAGAACTTTTCTCCATCATTACAGTATATTAGTCCAACTTATCCATACTATGCACCTCCAACAATTTTTCCAACAATGCCAATGACAGATTCTGAACAAGCTAGCACAGCTGCATCACCCGATGAGGCATATACACAGTATCCGCATCCAGCTGCCCCTAAATAGGTTTTCGCGAGGTGAGTGCGTGTATTTTGAAGAGTTTTTCTGCTTAAAGTAAAATGAGAGCCAAATCTTTAAATCACTATCCGTTACTTTAACCCATTAACTTACGGGGGTGTGATCTATATTCTTTAAGTATATTGCATGCAATCTTTAATCACAATACTGATTCATATTAATAAGCTATTCCACAATAGAACTAATTGCTCCAAAAGCAACATTAAGTCTAAACTCTAATTGCTTTAATCTTTATTTTGCATTCGCTTCTAAATTTTGTATGTATATATCCTATCCATTGATAATCTTTGGTGCATATACTTACTATATTTATTTTATATATCATGTAAAAGATTAAAAATCCGTATAAATCAAAACGGTATATTTTAAAAAAGAATTATTTACTAAGAAAAAATTTAAGACACTTAAATTTAACTTAATTTAATTTAAAAAAAAAAATTCTTTAGGATTTGATTTGCTTGTCCTGCTTGCCTGTTTGCTTTATATATTATAAATCTTAGAAATTTGATATAATCTTACAAACATGAAATTTCACACAAAAAACTGCTGGCAACCCTAAATGCACTTGCAATTACTTTTTAAATGCTTGGTTTTTTTAAATTTATTTTTTATTTATTATAGTCTTGAATTTTATTTTTTTTTTAATTATAAATTCCAAATTTTAAATAATGTCAATAGAATAATAAGAAACCAATAGAATGAACTAACGCATTATGCTCTAAAAGTCATCTAGATCAGAGTTTCTTAATCAATGGTCTGTAGCATTCTCACCACTAGTCCGAAATATAAATTTTTTTATTATAGACCTTTTAAATAATTTAAAATAAATATTAAAAAATATACTGTTTTCAAAAATAATTGTTATAATATTTTATTTTTTTTATAGAATATTGGTACTGTTCTTCGAAAATGCATTAAATATTTTTCTGGTTTACAGTATTTTTAGGATTAAAAAAACTGATACCAATATATTTTAGTCTATATATTTCTAACAATTTTATCTAAATATTACATAAAATTAAAAATTAATTTTAAAAAACATATATAAAAAAATTTAATTAAAATTAATAATTTAAAATTATTAAACCAGTTAGCAGATAACTGCAGATTTGGACACAAAAATAGACAAATTCAGAATAGACAAATTCAGATTATTATTTTTCAAAGATATTTTTCTTTAACAGTTTTTTGATAAAAATATTTTATTATATTATTATTTAATATATTATTATATATATATTATTATATTATCAATATTTTGTAACCAAGAGTTACAATATATTAAAATTTCCAGAACGAAATCGAATAAACCAATCCATAGTACGACATTTAGAGTATGGCGTAACGCCATATAATGCTTTTGCGATTGTTTCGCTTTCTTTGTAGCGTTCAAGCAACACGTACCGTATTTCTTCTTTTTCTATGATATATTATTCATTTTTAGATCAATATAACTTTTCACTCAAACGAGGAATTACACAACTGATTTATATATATGTATTTATATATATTATTTATATACAATTGGGTTATAAATGTATTGTAGGTATCATAATTAATGGTAGTAGTTTCTCATGAATTTTAGGTAGTTGAGTCGAAATACTTATAGGTCTATATAATGACGGCAAAGATAGGTCATTTCCTAGGTTAAAAATTTTTTTTATTTAAGAAAATTTGCATTGCTTTTTTTTTAACTAACTAATTGGTCGAGTTAACTATAAGATATAGTCAAAATGTTGTAGGTAAATACTAAATTCTTTTTAGTACTGGGGTGGGAATATTTTTAACAATTAATTTAGATTTTCTTTTCTTACTAATGTATGTTCTTTTACAGAAGCTGCATGTTAAATTATTTTAAAAATGTTTCTAATAATATCATTTTTTAATTTTTTACAAAAGATTTAATGATAAATCCAGATCATAAATAAAAAGTTAATATTTTGGAATAGTACTTAGTTCACTTTTTGAATTCTTTGCAATTGATATTTAATTTAAAAAATTATTTAATTTTAAATTTACTTCAGTCTCCTTATTAGTTAAAATATTCAGTTAATATATTTGTAGCATATATATTGAAATTTCATTTAACTAAAATTTGGTACGAATATATAAAATTGTAGGTAAACAAATGTCATAAATAAATTTTTTTTTTAAAAAAAATAATGCCATCGGGAAAATTTCAGTTTTTTTAATAAAATTGCATCTAATTGCAAAATTGAAATAAAAATAAGGAATCTAAATTTTCGGTTTATATTTTGAAAAAATATATATATAATATATTTTTTCTCGCCGACGCGTCTTATGACGAAAAGAAAGTATTTAAAAGGTAATCGGGTTTGAATAGAAATGAAACGACAACAATGAAAATTTCAACGAATTGAAATCCTGACACTTGTTGTCCAAACTTATTATATACGGACTATAAACTAATTTTAAAAATTCGAATATTTCCTAAAACCACTTATGCTGAGTACTTGGCAATACTCGAAACAGCGTTGTTTTTGAAGAGCATCGAAAGCACAGTGAGACCTGAACAACCCACTAAAGCCAAAATTTAAAGACAGCCAAATTTCAATAGATTAACTAAAACTTTTCTTTGTTGTTTTTTCATTTCTATTCGAACCCTTATAAAATTCTTTTAAATTTAAAAAAATTAAATTGTTTAAACTTTTTTTAAATTAATCGAATATTTTATATTTATATATAATAATATATATATTAAATTTAAATATATAATATAATAATTATATTTACAACATTAAAAATTTTATCTCTATCATTTACATTGTCTGAGATATGGCTATTTAAAAATTAGTCTAAAATACAAATTCTTAAACACTATAAGGTCTGTATTTCCTTGAAAAAAAAATTTTACAACTGTTTTCCGAGTTTTTTTTAATATACCTTATATTTTATTTGAAAAAAGGAACTTATAAAATAAACTTCCTCCAAATCGGAGCCGATGAAGTCAATTTTATATATATATATTTTAATATATATTATATTAAAAAATTATAAATTTATAATTTTTTTATTTATTTCAATTTTTTTTAGTTAAGCTTTACTTATAATATAAAACCCACAAAAATTGAAAAATTTTCTATTAACAAATTTTAATTAAATTTTTTTTTTTATTTTACAGATGTAATTTCATATTACCACACTTAACATTGTAACGCGATAATATCTGAACTGGATTCGGATTATAAACATTAATTTTCTTTAAAATTAAACAAGCAAGGAAACAAGAAAAAACCATCAAAGATGAAAAAGCAAATTTACAACTACAAAACTGTAGTTAAAAATATTTTTAATAACACAATTTTTTTTTAATGATTATCTGTTTAAGTGACGAAGATGAAAATAAGACTAAAATTTAAATAAAAATAATATTTAACAAAAAGTAATTTACAAACAATTAAAGAGAAGCAAAAATATATAAAAACATATTTTGTAAAAAAAAGTTAAACAGAAGTAAAGATATAAAATTAAGGAAATATGAACAAAAAGCGCAAATTAGAATTGCAAAATAAAGTTGAAGATGCTAAAAACTAAATTAATTTCTAATGCAAAGCCACATTGGAACTCAATCTCATTCTAAGTCAGTCAATAGAAGAGCAAAAATAGACGTAAACGACAAAAAAATAAGTTTGGTGCTTAAAGTATAAAAATATAACGCTTTTTTTTATACTTACTGAATTGTTTATAAAATAACTTAAAAACAGGCGAATGTTTTTAACTTCCAATACATTTGCAAGAATTTATTATTATTACATGAAAATTTTGGGTAAAATACCTATTTGTAATTCTCAGAAAAAATAAAATAAAGATCACTGATCGATCATTAAAATCAACCCATTTTTAAAAATATTTTTTTTATTATATTTTTTAATTATTTTTTTATTTTATTATCTTTTTTATTTTATTATTTTTTCATATTTTAAAAATATGAATGTAATTTTTTTTAATAATTTTTTTTTATATATTTTTTAATAATTTTATTAGTAAACATTAACATCTATAAAGTGGAAATTAATTAAAATTAAAAGAATATCATTAGGTTGTACATATATATGTACATTTTTATTTAAATTCTTATTTATAATAGTTATTTATAATTATAATAATATAATTTTTATTCATATATGTATATACGTACATCTTATATATATTATTTTGTTTGAATTATTAATTAATATTTATTGAATTTTTATTAAAAAATATTAATTAATTATAACTGGTTGTCACGTTAAGTTTTAAATATAATAAAATTAATAAATCAATAATAAAAAATTTTATTTGTATTTAATACCTAACGACCTGCATTTCAGTTAAAATTAATTTATAATAAAAAATTAAAATGTCAATAGTAATTATTTATTTTTAAAACAAATAAATAATATTTAAAAATTATTAAATGGATACAAAATTTATTGTATCCAATAAAATTATTTAATTTTTTGATTAATAATTAATGCATATTATTTTATTAATTTATTTAATTTTTTTATTTTATTTATTTATTTATTTTATTATTTTTATTTGTAAATTTTATTCTCTTCATTTATTAATTTTATTTATTATTTGTTTATTAATTGTATTTTATTTATTTATTTTTTTTAGTTGTTTTTGTTTAAAATATTATTTAGCAACTTATCCAAAAGAAATTAATTTATATATCATTTGAAAAAAATTTTGTATAATATAGTAATATAAATGAAAACCAAACAACATATTAAAATATTTGTCGCTTTCGTTATACAGTATATATAATGAGTTCGAATAAGTGGTTTAAATGTTATAAAACTTGTATAGAAATATAGTTAATATGTGAATATAAAAATTGGCACCAATGCGAAGATGAAGAATATCTGTTAATTGTTAAGATCTGTATATTACTAAGCACTTATCTCTTTATTCTTATATTTGATGTTATATAAAGAGGCTTAGGTCACATATAAAATGGAATCAAGTTCTGAGTGTAACAGATCTAAAATTATAGAAAATACCTATATTGAAAGAAAGTAGCAAATAGAACTTGTGCCAATTGTTTAGAAAAAAAAACTTAAGCAACCAAATAAAAAAGTAATGCATAAAATAAGTTGATAAAGATTTTTATTAAAAAAAATCTTTTAAATTTAACTAATTTTTACGTAATATATGAAAAACTTTTCATTTCTAAACAGCGAAGAAAATAATGGAAACTTTCTAGAAAACAAATAATGGCTACAAAATTGTAAAAACTTATTATTTATATTAAATATATATTTTTAAAATAATTTTCAAGAACTGAGAAGAAAGAGTCAGCGCATAAAATTAAATTGTTGGAAGAAAGAAAAATGAAACGAGGCTGGAATGGCAAATTGTTTAAAAACCGGGATTTTTATTGATGAAAAAAAAAACAAATATGAAAAATAAAAAAGAACAAATTAAATTTTTGAAAATAAAAGTATTTGAACAAAAAAATACAAAAAAAAATTGAAACATAAAAAATAGTTAAAAATGTAGATTTTTATAAGAAGCAGAAGTAGGAACAACAATTTTCAGAATAAAAAATATAGAAGAAATACCAGCAAAGTTCAGTAGTTGAAATGTCGTAGGTTGAAAAAAAGTAGAGAACACTGTAGCGTAGAAAAGATTCTTTTTAAAATAATTTATTTCAAATTTAATTTAAGAATTATTAGGAGAAAGTTTAATAGAATTTGTGGGCTAAAAAGAAGCACCAATAAATTTTAAGCAAGCAACATTTAGTATGCAAAGATGAGAAAAATAAATAAGCACAAAAAATATATCAAATCTTTTTGAAAGAAAATGTTTAAACAATATTACATTTTTGAAACATATATTAAATTTTTGTTTTTTTCTATATTTGTTTTTTCTTTTGTTTTTATAAATTTGATGTATTGTTTTTAATTTGTATTCAGTTAAATTAAAAATATATTTTTAATTACTTAACTTATAAATAAAAAGTACTGTTTAAGTGTTTTTGTGCTCAGAAACTTTCTACAGATTTTTAACTTAAACATAAATATATTTTAATTATTTATTTAAAAAAAAAATCTTTAAGTTTTTAAGAGTAGCACATTTTAGTTGTTGCTTAACATTTTGTTAATTTTTTTTTATTAAATTTTTGTTAAATCGTTTACAAATAAGTAGTTTAGTGAAGAAAAAAACTAAAGACTAGTTTGAAACAGTGAAAAACAAAATACATTTTAAGCATAAAAAGTAGTTTTATATGAAAAAGAGTAAAAATTAAATTTAAATATAAATATAGTTATAAGAACTTGTAGCGTAAGTTTAAGAACAATTTTAAATTATTAGAAAAAAAATTATTTTAATTAAAAACAAAAAAATATTTATAGTTTTAAATATTTTTAATTCAAAAAAAAAAAATATTTATGGTTTTTGTTTTTAAGAAAATTTAAAATTATGTTTTTGTATTTGTGATTTTAATTTCATATAAACCTACAACAACTAACTTATACAAGAAAAAAGAAAATGTTTTAAACGGGAGTAATTATAATAGCGAACATTCCTAAAATTTTGCACTTTTCATGACACATATTTTTTTTTTGCTTTTGGCATACTTATGTTATTTATATAACTTATACAATTTAAACACAACAAAATGGCCAAAGTCTTCCTATTTTCAGAAAAAAAAATACAATATTTTTTTAAATATATAGTTTTTAAGACAATAAAATTTTATATTTTTATTGTTTTTATTATGTTTTTCAAATGCTTATAATATAATAAAGACAAAAGTGGTTTAGACTGATGCAAAACATTTTTTAAATGATTTTATTACGATATTAAATATATATATATATATATTTATGTATATATATATATAAACAAAATTTTTTTAAAATATACACCAACATACATACGAATTTTTCCATCAATTTAAAAAAGATTAAACAAAAAACATAAACCACACATTCCAATTTCTATAAAGAAAATAAAAATGCACCTTTTCCACTTATACAGATATACCCAATGTTCATGATTTTGAATCAGTACAGATTGATCTATAAGTAACAGAAAAAAGAAGATGAATTAATATCGGTAACATTATATTGAAAACATTTAATTGAAATGCTTAACTGAACTGATTCAATTCATTTTGAATTATTTTCGAATTCTACAGTCATTTCAATAATGTATCTTATAAATTACAATCAAGTTTCATTGTATGTTCGAAACTTTAAGTCGAAAAGATTCAATTCAAATTCGAAACGATTCATATGCCATATAAGACTTCTTAGTAAACAGTATAGTCTAAATAAAATTAAAAGATATATATATATACTTGTCAAAAAAAAAAAATCACAAATACAATAATTAAACCATTTCTTACAAAATGACACGGAATGAAGGGATATGTGTAATATTAAGTACGAATTGAAAAGCAAAGTTTAGCTGCGAGACTAGCACGAGAAAAAAAAATTTATTGAAATGAACCTGGAATAAAACTTCATTTAAATAATCTATAAAATTTAAATCAAAATTCTTTAGCTTTTATTATATAATTATATGTTTATAAGAAGGAGAAAACTACTTCCTATGAATAATCATAGAAGTTACATGCTCTGAAATATAAGCTGTGAGAGATTTTATGCCATGAAGTTTATAAATATATTTTAAAATAATATGTTATATATTGTTTTACATTATTTGCAAGTAAATAATAGTTAAAGTCATTAACAGACCTTCATACTAACGTTCATAAGCATAAAATCTTAAATCAATACAAAACACTGAGTATTAAAAGTTTAATATCTAAATTAATTAATATATATCATCTGAATAAGTTAACAGGTGCTAACATACTGAATTATATATTATTGAAATTTATTGGAGTGAAGCAAAGTATATACAAGATAGCGTCGTCTAGTCGAAATTATTAAATAATATATAAAGCAGCAAAAAACAACTTGTCTTGAAGAATGCTGTTAGAATTGTTTAAATAATTTTTAAACGCAATAATAAAATATAAAACGTGTCATTTAGTAAATTAAATAATTAATTTAAAATATTATTTGTTAAAATATTATTTATTTAATTTTTTAATTATTAGTTTCCTTTTTTCACATTTTTCTTAATAAATCAATTTTATTTTAATTAGTTTTAAGAAATTAGTTTAGTGGAAAAACTTAGTGAATAGTTTAAAAAATTAGCAGTATAAATAAGTAGTAATAAAATAGAAGAAAAAATTCAAATTAAATATATTAAGAAATGATGAGATAAATTTTTCTTGTAAGATCACATTACATAGTAAGATTAAAAAAGAATTAATGAAATAAAACAAGAAAATAAAAATAAAAATATAAAATGTGCTAGAATAAAACAAAAATTACAAAAGTAATTACAGCGTAAACTATGCTAAATAAAAACAAATATGGCTAAATATTAAATTAAAATGTAATAAAAACATTTAATTAATAAATAAAAAGCTATAATATTAATTGCTATTAATAAGTGTTTAGCTAAGTTAAGTAATAACTAAAAAAAAGTAATTTTAGTAATAAACAAAAATGTTTAGAAATTATTTTAAAATCAAAAATGGAAATTCATTTTGTTTTGTTTTTTTTATATAATTTAAGAGTTTTATTACATCATTTTTATTTTTTGTGAAAGTCTTAAAATTGGTTTTAATAATTGTATTAGAATTTTTAAGTAGTTAATTTATTTTTAAATGCAAAATCTAGTTTAAAAAAATAAGTTAAGTTAAAAATAATTGTTAAATTTGAACAATAAAAATTGTAAAAGGCAAAAAAAAAATTTAAATAGATTAAAAACCAAATAAAAAACTTTTGTTTTATTTTAAAATTTTTCAAAATAAAATGCATTTAATTGGTTGAACTAAAACTTAAATAAGCATTATAAAATATTAAAAAAAATTTCAAAATAAAAAATTAACATTTAATTTTAATATTAATTGTTTCATATATATAAAAAAAATGTCATTTTTGTTGTATATATTTTGATATAGGAGTTTGTATTTTTTACTAAAAAAAAAGTATACAAATTTTAAAATATTTATTATAATAATAATATTAAATTGTGAAAATAATTGCAAGATAAAAGTTTTATTTTTTATTAAAATACTTATACAAGTTTTTTAATATAATATATTATTTTGTGAATTTTTTCATTTTCATGATTTCATAATAAGTAAATAACTTAAAAAAGTTTCTATTATAAATGAAATTAAAATTTTAAAGTCAGTACATATACAAATATTAAAAAAATATGAAATTAAACTAATTTTCAACCGATCATTCGCAATAAAAACAATATTTTTTTTTATTTTTTTTAATTTGATTTATATATATAATTATAATTTTTTTTAATTATATTTTTTTTTTGTGTTTATTTTTTTTTTTCGTCTAAAAACCATCTTTTTAGTTTATGTATATATACGTACCCAATCCCATTTCACATATCATTAATCAATTATATGTTATTCTTACGTATTGTGCTTATATAGTAAAACCTATTGAAATTTGGATTTTCTTTAACAAATTAATTTTGTTACTTTAAACATATAATAAGAATATAGCATAATAAAAAAATGCTTTTTAACGTCATAACGTAAGTAGTTACAATCTTGGACTTATAATTGGCGTAGCTAATATGCCTCCTTTTGGGCAGTGGTCCCCCACAAAAATTGCAAAGAGGACTATAATATTGCAAAGAGGACCCATAAATCCCTTCCTTACCTTAATAATAATGGAGTAATAATTATAATGGTGTACTGCCAAAAATATGGACATGTTTGGCCAGTTTTATATAGCACTAAAAGTTGATTTTTAATTTTAATAATAAAATTAATTTTTTTATTTTATTAATAAAATTAAAATTTTATTATTTAGTAAAATTAAATTTGTAAATAATAGAATTGTGGATTGAATGAAACTTTAGTGACTTTATTGAATGGATTAACATTTTTGCTCTATTCTATGTTTATGTAACGGTATTATCCCTTGTTCCTCCTCTCTGCCCTGTTCCTAGTTACGCCTGTACTTAGTAAGTATTGCTGTACACATCTTTACTAATGACCATTAGTTTAGTCATTTGATGTTAACATTATGTTAAAGTCTTAAGTGTTTATGGTGATTCTAGCGATCCTTTGAGGTCAGTTGACCAATTGTACACTACATTCTAATGCTTTAGTATTGAATAATTTTATTGGAACATTGAATTTAATTTTATCAGTTAAAATATTAATATATATATATATATGTATATGTATGCAGTATATACAAATATATATAATATAATATATTATAATATATATATATATATATATATATATAAATATATATTAAATATACAAAATATATGTATATATATAATAATATATATATTATATATATATATATATTATATATATATATATATGTATGTATGTATACATATAAATTAACTTGACTGACTAAAAAATGTGTTAAAGTAACTCATTTACATCCCCACGTGCGTGAGGATCTATGAGTGGTATTTTATTGTGAGTCAGATCAACCTATCCACTAGTAAATTAATTCATAAGCCTTTAAAAGTCTAGTCTCCATTACTTGAACACAAGTTAACATATTAAATTAATATTAATATTTTTTCCATATATTTCTAATATTGCATCAACATGGAATCTCTAAATGTCAAATAGTAAATTATTTTTTAATTTTTATCACAATCTTCATTAACATTTATTTTCTTTTTAAAAAAAGTCCTAAATATTATTATTTATTTTATTTGTTTTTAAAAATTAATTTCAATTTAAATAAAATATAAAGCTAAAACTTAAATAAAGCGAAAAAAACATTTTTTTAACTTAAGAAAATGAGGAAATAAATATATTTTTTTGAAACTTTTTTGAAAAAAAAAATTATTATTGAAAAAAATAATAATATAAAGAAAAAGAAATATAAATAACAATTAAAATATAAATAATGAAAGGAGTATAAGAGGAGTATAAAATATGGAAAGAGGAAAATTTGCTCATTGTCATTTCAATTTGCATAAATAAATTCTGCTAAAAAAAAATTAAACAAAAAAAAAAAATAATGCTTATAAAAAAAAAAAAAATGAAATAAAAAAAATTAAGAACAGAATACTAATGTTTAAGTAAAAAATTTCAGAAAACTGAAATAAATTCTTTAGAATAACTAAGAAGTTTGCTTGTTGCTATTTTTAAATTTTAAGTCAAAATCTTTTAAAGATCTTTTTGCTAGAATGGAACAACATTATTTGTTTCAATATTTTAATTAAAACATTTTTCATGTATTTTTAGTATTATTTTTTGCATCAATATTTAAATTAATTCATATTAAAATAATCAATTGTAATACCCTCTTCGGCTTAAAATGCTTTTGGGAATTCCCGAAATTTGAGCTAAGCGCTATTTTCAGCTATGAATTCAATCTTAAAAGAATGCATTATAAAATAATTTGTTTCCCTAAAAATTAATGCAAAAAATCATGCTAAATTGCATAGAAACATTAGATAAAAAAAAACAAAACTTAAAAAAAAAATTAATATTATTTAAGTAATATTAAAGCTTTTGTGCTATTTTCGCTTAAGCTTAAGTAAGACTAGTTGAAAATTTAATGAGAAAAATAAAGAAACAAAATCTTAAAAAAAAAGTTAAAATCATTTAAATATTTATGTAATTCTTGGGGTAGGACTTATTTGAATGTTCAATAAAGCATGCCCCAAGCTCTCTGATGCAAGTTGTAGTGTTTAGAGAAATCAAATGAGAAAATTTCGAACAGAAATTTAAATGAAGAAAAAAGTTAAAAAAAAATTAAAATAAAAGACGTGAAAATAATGTAAAACAGAAAATGAAAAACTGATAAATTTTCTGAATCAATAAAAGTGACGATTTTCTGTAAGAAAACCAAAAACAAAACACTGATGACTCGTTTTATTTATAGAAAAAAAAATTATTATTGAAGACAATGGCCCTATACCCCACTGGGGGAAGTGGACAATAGTAGTAGGTAGATAGGTTGGAGTGGCGGCCTTGTATCCCAAAAAACCCACTTGAGCTCAAATAATGGCCCATTGTGGTACCACAGGAGTGACGTTAGTAAGTACATAGATTTAGATCAGTATACATTCAACACCGAACGAAGGTAACGACTCCCCCATTAGGTAAAGGAAAACCAACCTGACAGTTCTATAAACTTGGCTAAGTCCCTAACATTTCTCAATCAGATCGGTAAGAGAAGTAAATCCTAAGATTTTCTGTCTTCTTCTAGCTAAGGAAGGACACTGACACATGAGATGGAGCACGGTTTCCTTCTCATCCTAAGACCCACAACCTTGACAAAAGTCATTAAAGGGAAGACCCAGTATCATAACATGCCTCCTATTACACAGTGTCCCGTCAGCACAGATACCGTGGTGCTGAGCAGGTTTCGTCTTAGTTGAAGTAGCTGACTAGTTCTTTACTTGTCTAAATTAGACCAAGTCAGCCTAGAAATCTGACATTGAGGTTCGTCAGCCCAGTATTGCTTGGCTATGGTCAGATATTTTTGTTTAATTGCCAATTTAACTGTAGCAAGTGGAACGCCTATATCCGAGAAGTTAATATTAGGGAGAAGAGCGCCTACCTTGGCGAGGTCGTCGGACAATAGTAGTAGTAGTATTAAAGTTTTTTTTATTTTTTTTTTTTGTGTTACTAATTAATATTTGGGAATTAACTGTGATAACAGTACCGAATATATTATATTAAAATAAGTGCTTAGATTTGAAAATTATTGCAAACACCTTAACCTTCGAACAATGACAGGGCCGAAATTTTTTAAAAGGAGGGAAGCACTTTATATTGGTTTATATATAAAAAATATCCGCGGGGTTTGGTGTATTTTTCAGTAAAAATATTGTTTATTAAAAATTTTTTTAATAAAGTTTTTGTTGGCCGTTATTATATTTGACTTCTTACTAATTTACGGGTAGCTGCATAATTCCATCCGTGGTTAACTTCTGTGGTTATCGGCATAAAACTTGGAACAGTAAATTTCAGCGGCACTTCAGTTGATTAATTTTTTACCATTAAGAGAGTTTGCAAAGACGAGAAGAAATGGTAGTCAGTAAAGTAGTAATGGTAGTTGTAAGGTCCGGAGTATATGGTAGATGTGTCAAAACTTCAAAACCAAGTTTATTCAATTTGTTACCACTCAACAAAAGTGTATGTGTCCTAGCATAATCACGATTCATTTTCAGTTGACCAATTCTGATCGCTTTTCTTTCGGTTAAGAGGTCGAGTTGTGAACAGTAGAGTACAAATTAACTTTAGAACCAGACTGAAGCAACTCGTTATAGACAAATCTCTTCCAATACCAACAAGTATTCAACAACTGCCATCAAACCAAGCTTTAAAATTGTTTTTGGAGTGTCGACGGTTTGCGGTTGCATTGGATATTATCGCTTCAAAAAGTAAACAATACCATCAACACTTAAAGGCTGGAAAACACTCATACACGCACATACTATAGACACTTCATAACGTTGCGATCTGGACGCTTTTTTAAACAAGCAGTATACCTTCTGCTTAAAAAGTATCCGGATTTTGTTGTTTGTTAACTACTATTTAAGTAATAGACCTTTTTCAACAAATTTTTTGTTATGTTGGTACACCCTTTCTTGACATATGGTACAAATTTGAGCGTCATCTGTCAATTAGTTTGTTTACAGCAGGTGTTAATGTGAGACTACCTGAAGTGCATTTAGCGATTTTTACTGTGGAAAATTCTTGTTGTACGCGATTTTTGGACCAAAAACGGCACCACTGTCATCGCTCAGGCACCATATTCACCAGATCTAGATCCGTGCGAATTTTTCCTGTTCCCGAAACTCAAATTGCCCCTTCGTGGTAAGCGTTTTGAGTCGATTTAATCGGTAAAGAGAATTCGCTGAAAGAACTAAAAGCCATACCTTCACGAGCCTACGAAAAGTGTATGGAAGATTGGGTTAAGCGTTGACATATGTGTATCACTTCAGAAGGAGCATATTTTGAAGGAGATAAAATAAATTTGGAATAAAATTTAAATTTGTGTGTTTTATTTACAAAATCCGAGTTCTTTTTGAGCAGAAGGTATACTATGTTTAGTCGGAAACAAGTATAAAAATAGAGAAATGATGCATTAAAAAAAATTTATAGTGCATATTGTTAAGGGAACATAAAGAATAATTCAAACGAATTACAGAATCAACAGCGCAGTTAATATTTATATTCAGATTGTTCAAAGTATTAGCTAACATAAAAAATATTCGCTATTTTTTCCATTAAAACAGTCGATGAAATTTTGCAACTGGTGAAGCAAGACCAATATACAAGCTGTTAGGATATAGCGGAGGAACTAAATATCAACCGCTTGGTAGTTTGCAATCATTTAAAAAGAGCGGACTGTGCAAAGACGGTACCATTCCATTGATACTATATGAATTAACGTAAAGAAATTTGATTGACTGAACACCATCACTAAAACGCCATTGAAATGAAACGAAATTTTATAAAGCTATTCGTAATGAGCAATATTAGCTCTATTAAAATTGCTTTTGAATTAAGAAAATTTTATTACCCTGCAACGGGTTTCGCCCTAATGCAACAAGTCTTTCCATCCGCCTCTACTACGTTCACGCCTTCTAGAGCATCGTACATCAAGTGTGGTTAGTGCTTCCTTAATTTTATCACTCTACTGAAACCATGATCTGCTTCTTTTTCTTTTTTCACCTACCGCTTCAAATACCTTTTTCGCTGGTGCATCTTAAACCATTTTTACGACGTGACCAAGCCAGCAAATCAACTGGATGTTAATTCTGTGAATTATATCAACATCGTGATAAAGTTTCTATAGCATGTCGGTTATTCGGATATGGTAGTCGTCACTTCAATGCTGTTTCATCATTTTTTGATAACATTCATGCTGCTGTGCCATTCAGAAGGACGAGTTAGATGACAGCTCCTAAGCATATAGGAGCTGTCTGATTTCTAAGCTCGCATTGTTATTGTATATTATGGTGGTGCCAAGGTAGATAAAATTCTTGACAGATTCGAAAATATATTCGCCAAGCACCAGTGCGGCGTCCGAGCAACACACATTCATGCCTGTAGCCTATTTTCAGAATTTAAGTTTTCAAGTTTAGATGTATGAACTACACTTAAATAGATTAAATACATTGTCGTTATTTCAAGCATCATCCTGATTGTTACATGAGTTTTTGATAATATTCCCGAAATAATAATAATTGTGATTTTTCCACGATTTCTTCGAACTAAAATTCCAAAGAAATTGTAGTCTAAAATTCTTCGGACTTTATAACGAAGATACAATTCTATTTTCGAAGATTTCAAAGGAAGAAGCAAAAAGATTGTCATTTACCTTAAAAATTATTCAGACTTTATTTTTCAATTTATTATGGAACATTGAGTCAGTTATTATTAAATATTAAAAGTTTAAAAAGCCCAACAGTCGGTACTGCGGCCAGAAGAGTCCTATTGTACCAATTTCTCTATTGATTACACAAAGCCCCTTAAAGCTTTGTAAACAAAGTCCTGAACTAAATCTAGAGAAGAGTTCTTAATCTGTTCTGGTGACAGAAATTCCATATGAAATAAGTTTCTTCTGTGCGTTATTATAGCAGAACAGTCACAAAGAATAGTCAGTTAGATCTAATGCTATTCTTGCCATAGAGCACTTGAATTTTGATTAAAGTCTTAATATTAAACTGAATAATATTAGTGTAAAAAAATTAAGTTGTATTTGCTAATTTTTGTTAGTAAAAATAGTTGAACGATTTTAACCGATTATCCGAGTACAACACAATAATAAAATTCGCTATTCTATATTTCATACATTTAAATATTTTACCAATCTAAGCAATGTACAAATGTATGTACGTAGATATGTATTTCCATCTATACTTTAAAATTGTTTGAGTGTTTTTTTTTTGCAAATCAAATCATATCAAATCACATGGAAAATATTTCCTTTGCAAACAAAGCCATCAAAAATTTTGTGTTAAAATGTAATAAAATTGTTGACACGTTTTTCGCCTACAAAATTTGCTGCTTTCCTGCTATTTTAACTTGTTTGACGGTTTTACGAGTGACAAATTTTTGACAGTTTAATAGTAGTTAATAAAATTCTACAAAGCGCCCAAGTGCCGCCCTAACACCAGGCACTGTTAAGGGGCATTTCAAACGAGCATTCAAACGAATAGAGAATGCTGTGAGCAAGGAAACGAGAAATGTTTGTAAATAAAATTTTCTGCTCGCCTGTTAATAAAAAAATTTTATTGATTGTATGTGGCACTGAAAAACACGAGCCCAAACAAGCCAAGACAAGCAAACAAGTAATTTGATGATGATATTTACATCCTAATGGTATGCAAAGTTAAACAAAAAGGAATTCCAAATAAAAAACACTCAAGCATAAAAGGATGGAAACAGAATTACTCCATGTTACGCACGCATTTCTCTCCTCCATGCTTTTTACACATTTTGGGGTTGTTTTCAACGTGCAAAAGAATTGTACAAATGAATGTGCGTAACTTGAAAGGCTTTTAACTACCCAGTAGAAGAAATAACCCAGTAGCAAAAATAAGGAGTACAAAGGTCTTTAAAACGGCATTAATTAGCTCTTACACACTTGTATTTTTTACTATCGCTTTTTTATTCCTGTTGAACCAAAACTACTCAGCGAGAAAGTAATGTCTTTTAGGCTTTTAGGGTTTAGGCATTTAACCCATTACGTACCAATCAATTTCAGACTTGAAATTTTACGGTGAAATTTCTATAGTAAATAGTAAAATAAAACAAGTTCAAGTAAATAAGAAAGGTTAAATATTTATTTTTGAAAGATTACTCTCACTTTATCTTAACCTAAAATATATAAAATATTCTTTGAATATTAAAAAACATTCAAAACTAGCCGTATGGTGCACCACACAGTAGTCCGAAATGGGTTAAAGAAGGCATGTGATAAGGATTACTAAAATGCTTAAACCAAAGGCCTTGTCTGCTTGCTGCGCAGAGAAAACACCTTAAGGATAATTAAAAAACATGTATTTGTAATTATTTGCAATTATTTATATTTTTTAAAAGTCCAATATATATTATATTATAATAAAATTTATTTTAATTGAAATTATTAACATTATCATACCATAAATTGAATTATTTTTAAATTTTTTAAAGTTACAAAATTATATGTAACTATATCTTAAATTTATTTAACTTAAATTTATTAACATTGTCATGAATTGAATTATTTTTACATTTTTGAATTAACAAACTGTACCTATGTTAGTTTTTTCTTTGTTTTTTTACTGAAAAAAGTCTCTCTATAATATCTATTTTTTGCCACCTTGAAGCCCTTTTTTATTTCATTAATATAATTTTCTTTAGTTAAGACTTCACTACCTACAGCTTCTGTAATATAATGCAATATTAGATAATATACATATTTATATTATAATTTAAACAAAAATACTAACTGTAAAAAATATTATTGATGTGAGTGTACACCTTAAAAGCCTCTTTTGTCTGTATACCATCATAATTGTAATTAGTGATAATTTCTTTACCAAGAATGCTATGCAAATTTTTTGCAAACCCACCCTTCGAAATTATTTTTTGGACATTTGAAATCTATAGATAAGGAAAGAAATATGAGTAATTAATTAGTCAGACATATATAAAATATCTTACCAAAGTGGCTTCATCATAAGATCCAATATTTTTCTCGAAGTCATTTAAAGCTTTCTTATTCAAAATGGGAAATATTTCGAGAAATGGTTTGCTATCCTGATCCCGATTTACTAAAGCTTTAATGTCAGCGAGTTCCCTTACAATGATTTCATTTTGTCTCACTACAATTTCCTTGAGGTTTGCAATTTGATTCTCCAAATCTGTGTAAAAATATTATTATTATTAATAAAAAATCAATTGGTAACTTAGAAAAATACATACTTGCAATTCTTTCTTCTGCATAAACATAGAACATTATTCTCTGAAAAGTATCTAAACTTTCTGCCATATTTAATTAACTACAATTATAGAGAATTGGAATCAATATATTAGAATTTTAAGAACGAAATGCTATTAGTTTAAAAGCTATTTCAGAAATATTAAAAATTTCTTCTTCTTGATTTTATAGTTTTGCTATAATACTACTATTATTGTTTACTTCCCCCATTGGGGCATAGGGCCTTAATTATTTTTATAAATTTGAGTCTATTTGATGATTCTATGCAAAAGTCGTTCCATGTCTATCTAGCTCACTTTGAACCGTTCTTCTCCATTTTTTCGCTGGCACATGAGGTCTTGTGCTATGTATGCTCCCAATTGTTGTGAGTTTATTGAAGAAGTAAACAAATTTTCGTAATTTTGAAATCTCACACCATTTATTAATTTATCATCTATAATCTTTGTAACTTTTAAGTAAATAGCCTTTAGTACCACAGCCTTCATTTATTTATATATGAATTTAAAATATATTCCTAATGTACTAAATTTTCGGATATAGCGTTATCTAATATAATATCGTCAGAAGTATTTATACGAGTGATGCATTTACTTGTTCTGAACATTCTGTACCCTCTATCAGTTCCTTTATCAAATTTTTCTTTTGAAGATACTTCTACTACTTTTTTATTTGTTACTGGGCTTAGGTCGTTTATTTAACACATTAATTTAAATTTAAAAAATTAAAAATTTTATTGTTTCTTGAATTTATGTTTTTGCTTTTGTTAAATATGTCAAGCACTGAAAGAGACAACAATATTTGTCATTTTTGGTTTTTTGTTTTGGATATAGGTTTATTTAAATGTATTTAAATATGTAATTTCTTTTCTTTGTTTATTATTATTATATACTGAAGATGGTCTACGAAGTAGACCGAAATATTTGTAAAATAAATAATTTTGTATAAAAACTAAAATATAACTATAAGTTTAAAAAATGCGATTTTTTATTTTAGTTTAATAAACATTTTTATAAATTTATATGTTAAATAAACGACCTAACTCCAGTAACAAATAAAAAACTAATTGAATATTGGTCGTAATAACAATTTTCTAATATAAATATACTTACAATTGTTTTTATTTTAGTTTGTGTTTTTTTCCAATGGATTTATATTTAGTTTATATTCTTTTGTTATTAGTTTTTATTTACACTATTTATAATATATTTCATTAATTTTACATTCACTCGCGATCAACTTCTCTCTAACTCAGGCACGCACGAACTATTTTTGTTAAAATTTTGCAACTTGCATTAACTAAACTTAACGAAGAAGCGACAATTGTCCAGACAATAACAAAATAAAGAGAAGATACAAAACATAAAAAGTACAGTTGAACTCAAAAACAAAACATGCTTTGAATGCTACCTGTGTGTACTCTTTCTCAGTAAAGGCCTTTTTAAAGTACTTTAACGAAAGGCCTGCAAATTTTATTTAACCTTCTTAAGCAGGTATCCACGGTTTTTTGTCGGCTTACACGCAAATTTCTCTCTATTTTAAAAGATGTTGTTTTTTTTTTTTGCTAAAGTGTGTTCCAAATAATCTTGGCTGTGTCGTCATACCAAATACGATGTTAAATACTTTTAATGCTTTCAAAAGGCCTTTTTTGACAAGGGCTTTAGTATTCTTCCAGCGGCAGAGTATTCTCTCTGCGCAGTCAGAAGGTAAGACCTTTGTTTTAAGCATTTCAAAAGGCCTTATCACATGCCTATTTTACAATGTGTGCTGGAGTGCTTTTTAAAGGCCTTTCCTACCCAGCGAGAAGATAAGGCCTTTGTTTTTTCACAATATATGGTGCAGTGTTTTTTTTAAAGACCTTTTCTACCCAGCGAGAAAGTAAGGCGTTTGCTTTAAGCATATCCAAAAGCCTTATTACATGGCTATTTTACAATTTGTACTGCAGTGCTTTTAAAAGACCTTTTCTACCCAGCGAGAAGGTCTTTAATTTTGGTTCAACATAAACAAAACAGCGATAGAAAAAAATACAAGTGTGTAAGACGCATTTACTGCAGAGAAAAAGCTTTTTAAAGGCTCTTGTACTACTTATTTCTGCTACTGGGCATGTTCATGTAAGCGAATGAATGTATTGTGTACAAATATATTTGGTTGAACCATCATTTATTTATTTGTGTACACAATATTTTTAAAGGCGCATAAGGACATTAAATTGTTTACTGTTATTGCCTTGACGTAAATATATTTACTTTTAACATTTCCTCCTTGTTATTGTATCGGCAAGAAATATGCTTACTTCAATCTGGGCTCCTGTTGGAAACTTGTTTTTGTTTATATGATTGTTGTTACGTGCAAAAAATTTTTTCCTCTTACGTTTTATGTTACGTTACGTTTTTATATAAATATTGTTTTTATTTTCAGTAGACAAACACAAAAACATAATCATTATTATAATTATTATTTATTTGATATAAAGCCATCCAAGCGAAGCAAGCATTCACTTAACTTAATAACAAATGAGATAGAGATAGATAAAAGTAATGAAGCTCTCGAAAATTGGAGTAAAATCAATAAACATGGATTTGTTTTGAGCACTTTTCTAATAGGTAAGCATAATATTTAGTCGGTAGACTTTGAATATAATTTTGAGCTTTGTTTGTCAGGGTAAAGTTCAAATATCGTAGTACATATTACTCGTAGTACATTTTAAAACGACAAACTTTTTGCATTTTAAATCGAGCGCTAAAAAAATATAAGATAAAAAAAATTATATATGAAATTTATTTTTACTAAAGTTACATATTTAAAATATGTATTTTTATATTAAATATTATTTAAAATTTATTTAATAAATCAGCACAAAATTATCAAATTAGCAGCACAACCAATAAAAAAGAGTTTGCAGTAAAAATTTCATTACTTTTGTTAACCTTGCAACCCTGTTTTTGTTTTTGTTTTTCGGTTTTAACTGAAAATTTTTTATTATAAATTTTTGCTTGTTTGTATTTGTTTACTTTATTTTAACATAAACATTTTGTGTAATCTTAGATGAACATTATTTTATGTCGTTAACAGCCCATAAAAGTGTCAGCATAATGGCGCTCGTAAAACCATCAAAACAGCTAAAACACCAGGCGCAGAGCAAAATTCGTAAGCCAACTTGGCTTCATAACACAAAACCAAGAAAAATTCTGTTGCTCGTTCACTTAAAACGTACAATGGAGAACAATGGAGAAACGTACAATACCAGAGCTAAACACTTGAAGGCTGTTTCGAAGTAATAAACTTACATTTTACTGCTTTGATGAAACAAATTGCTTAATAGATTTTACAAGTAGTCTCTACATTTCTACCATTTCACAGTAACTGAAATTAAATTTGATTTGTACATATGTATGTATATGAATTTTATATATTCAATTTATATACAATAATTATTTTAAATTTAAGCCAGCTCAGTTGAAACATAAAACCATAAAATGTTAAGAGTTTAATTATGTAGAGATTAAGTTATTAGATTCTGTTACCAATAATTTTTATTACTGGCTATTACTGGTAAATACTGGCTAATATAAACACTGACTGGCTTATACTCTATTGCATGGCTGTTTAGACCAGATACGATCGCGGGCCAGTACAAATCAGTGTAAAGATTGGAGGGACGCAAAAATAAATACATACGTTCCCCTTGTTTTACGACAAAAATAAAAATACTTTTATAATGTTTAATTTAGTTTTATTAATTTAAATTCATTTATTTGGTACAACATAAAAATAAAATAATGTAGCTCTATAGCAAATATTTTGTCTTTCATTCGAAGAGCTAAGTAACTTTTGTTCGTTTAGGGTCAGTTTATAGCTCAAGACTAACCCTAGACATGTACGCAATACGCGTCAGTACTCTATTAATTTATATTCTAATGTATGTTTCATTACTTCAATACTATGTATTAGATAAATTATATTATGTTATGTATCTATTGTATCTGAAGGTCTTATTCTACTTTATTTGTGAATTCGATTTCGAATATAGGCGAAATGTAGTATTTTACACTACATTTAATTAAAATGTCTTACAATTTCATGATGTAGTAATCTATCTTTTGCTGTCTTTAACAATGTTCCAATGTTATTTATACCACTCCAGTGGCTTCTGTGTCTGAGCCAGGACAATAACTTTCTGCAATATCAAGTCTTCCTGCTATTTTTCCTTGTAGCAGTAGTTATATAGATGCTCTTTACTGTTTCTTACAATATGGCCTTAATATGCACTTTTTCTGTTCTTTATACTGGTGAAAGGTTCCCGGTTCGTCGAAGTTGTTCGAGATTTATTACTTTGTCTATCCAAGGTATTTTAAGGACTCTGCGATATATTCACATTTCGAAAACTTCTAATTTGTTTATATCACTAGTTTCAATAGTCCATATCTCCATAGTGTGTAGTAAGACAAACACATTTATCAAACTTTCAATTTAATATAATAAATTTTTTTTTATTATATTTAAACAAACAGCAAAGTTGAAATTAACAACAACTAGTCACATTGACTAACAGGAGGTTCTTTCATCTTTAATAAAATTAATAATAAATAATTAATAACTTAATAATAACTTAAATAATAATTAATAAGTTAGCAACCATGACTTTATCAATAAATAATCAAGTCATGGTTGCTAAGTACTTTTCTATACTTGTAACATAGAATGCTGCTCTTGAAGTTTCTATTTAGGCTCTTTTTTCTTTGAAAGGATCCCAGCCTTCATTAAACCAACAGCCTAAGTATTTGAAATACTTAAACCAATCGAATAAAACAGTTTCTTGAAAAAAAAAGATAAAACTTATTATATATTTCAATTATTTATGGTTGTATTTCAAACCCAAAAACCACGCCATAAATAACTGTGGTATACATTTACCATTAGAAAACTTAGGATACAAGAAGATAATCCTCATATCAGATAGCCAGTCAGCCAGTCATTAAAACTTTTGACTTAATCTTGACAAATTCTGCATAGATTTGGCAGTCAGTCAATGTCTTTCACAACTTGAGAGTTAAGAATCAAGTGATAGATACCTGCACACAGCGGTTTTAATGGCAATGAAGTGGCGGACGTATGTGCTATGAAAACTTTCTCATATGAACCAGAGCCAATTTTTTGGAATCAGCAATAATCAGTTTATAAGTCTAATTAAATCAGACTTCATCGATATATCTAACCACAAGTTGTGTATCTGGAAACGTTCTTCCCGTAATAAATTCTTCTTCCCGAACTACTCAGAGAAGAAGAGCATATATCTTCTAAATTTGATCAAATCAAAAAATGCGTGATAAATGTGTCACTGCTTTCTATATATGGAAAAGGTGCGGTTAGTATTTCCGACAACCGAGAACATGTCTTACATACAAACTATGTATGCTCTTATACAATTATAGGAGAAGAAGTCCCACAAAGAATTAATCCACAAATCAGAGTAGTTAAACATCGATCTGAAAAAAATTAATACTTTTCTAGATACAGCTAAAGTAAAAGAATCCTTTAATAATTACGGAAAGGTCAGATTATAATAGTTCGAGCCCATCAAATCGTTATAAATAGATAAATATTTTTACCTATTCTTTACTCTTTTATCCTCAATTTCTCACCTTCTCTTATTTATCCCCGAAAAATACTCGAGAAGAGTAGTACAGAGTAAAAATATTTATCTATTCATTCAACATTAGCACTCGATGAAATGAAACCCAAAACATACTAATCCACCCGATAAAGTCAGACAATAGAAGTTAACAACAAAAGAAGTCAGCAAAAGTTATGGTTGTGATTCCTCTAAAGACTAGACTAGACTAGATGGTAACTGCTGAATGGTATACTAAAATGAGCTAACTACTAGTTTTCGAATTTTCGAAGATTATTTTGCTGGCTTACATTGCTGAAAAACAAACAACTTCATTGCGCTCTCATGGGTTGAAAAAATGCATCCAGTATCATTCCGCCGGACATGGAGACGTATGATTGTTGATTGTATAAAAAATGTATAAAAATAATATTAAAACAAATAAAAAATTACAAAGATTTAAGTTATGAAATTAAAATTTTAATAATTTTTTGCCTTCTAAACGAACTTTTGTTAGCTCCCTCGTATATAGTAATTACCATTAGAGATGATGTGCAAATATTTTTCTTTTTTTTTTATTTAACTTTAACTCAATAGTGTCTGAGACTACTTGGGTAATCCACTGTAATAAGAGTACCGTTAAATTATGATAATATTATATCCAACAAGATTTGCCTACTTTTGAGTAAATTATAAATAAATACTCGTTAGTTACTGAAACTTTTTAAGAATAAAAATTAATTCTTAATTTTTAATACCATATTTGAAAGTAACTAGTTAAGCAACATACTTAAATCGTTGTATAAAAAATTAACTTTTATATAAAATTTTGTTAGTATTATCTAAACTTTAATAACATTTCAAATATTCACTACTCTTACTTACTGATTTCTTTGTTGTGTGCTATAACTTACTCTATCGGTAAATAGTATCATTAAAAAATTGTCCATAATTTGCTTATAATGTTAATCTCTTTTGTATTCAAATTGGTTTCAAAACCGTGAGTTCTTATAACGGAACACGATAATGAACTAATAAGCCTAATAATAAAGCCGTAAATAATATAGCAAGGCAAGCACTGCGATGGAACCCACAAGATAATCGGCGACCCGGCGCACCAGCTAGAACATGACGGAGAACAATTGAAAAAGAATTAAAAGATGCCAGATTTATTTGGAATGATGTCACAAAAACAGCTCTTAATAGAAGACAATTTAAATCGATGATGGAGGCTATATAGTTCAGAAGGAGTTCAGGAAATTAGTGGTAGTAGTAGTGATAGTAAGCCTAATTGGATCCCTTGAATCGCCAGTGTAGCCTACTTTATACGAATCTGTTTTGTGCTCAAGTTTTCCTATCCATCATTTGTATCGTACTTTACGTCTATGGTTTATTAATCCCACATACTTCAATTTTATACAAGCGATTGTAACTAAAAATTGCTTTAAATGGCAATAAAAATAATTTCTGATACTTCCACATTAAAACAGAGTTATAATTAACAAATACGTAACAAATGTATTCTACGATTTAACCTGTTATGTTATCTGTATTATACTTCAAGACTGTCCGATCCAACTACCTGTAGCCAATCATCTAAATAAACGACAAAACAGAGCACACATCACCTCTCTGCACAGAGTTCCAAAAAAACCATACATATTCTATTTGAGTTACAGCCATAACACCGAAGACTGGGCCTTGAGATAAGTTTATTAATTAATATATATGATTCAATTAATTAAAATAATATAAAAAGAATTTTTGTTGTTGTAGTTCACTATTTCACTATCACTATTCACTATCGAAACTATTCCCATGAATTCACAAAACAGGATTCAAAAAACAAAATTTAATAGAAATTATGTTTGATCATTAATCTAGTTGTCTAAATTTATTTTTAAATACGATTTTACTTTCTTACCATCTTTTTGTATATATTTCTAATGTACACTATTATTCTAAGATATAATGGTACGGTGATTTAAACTGATCACAAACAAATAAATAAATCCAAATAAATAAATCAAATAAATAAATGTTTTTTGAAACAAGCAATTGGATAATATATTAAGTAAAACGCAACCAATCAAACTATAGAAAAAACATATATACACCTTGTGTTATATTCTTATAAAAAAGATAACCTAATCATTATTTTATCATAGGTTACAGCACCACTACACAATGTCTTAATGTCAGATCCTTTTCTCAAACTTTATTCCAGCACCAACCACAAGGTATGAACTTACGCCTACAGTTTACTTCTCGAAGTCCACTCGTCAATTTTGACGACTAAGTGCCGTTCACCAATCCCCAAAGCGACTACAATAAATCCCCGCGTACTACTACAACAACAACAACATGCAAAAATTTCTTAAAGTTCGCCTATGAAATTTTTTAAGGTTCAACAAGTACAGATTAAGTTGTTGACCGATTCCTCAAATTCTTCTAAACTATACTGTTTATATATTACACAATTTACTTTTCTTAAATTTCTATATTTCTTGTGAATATATAAAAAAAATATAATTTAAAATGTTTACATATTAATTTGTCTATAAAGAAATTTAAATTCCATTTTAGAGTTGTTATTGCAAGGTTTTACTTAGAACGTAATTATTTTTTTAACAATAATGAGCTCAAAATCTAACAAGTAATTATATGGAAATTTAATTAAACAGACATAAATATTAACAAAACACCACTTGAATTGAATTTGCTATTGTAATGATTTATTATAATAAAAAATTGGTATTTTATGTTTATGCACGACCATTCATTGGCTATTTAAAAAATAATGAAACATCTATCGAATACATATTTTGTTATAAAAGTGGATAATAAAACGTGTTAACTCGATGTTGCTAATATTTGATTTTCGATAAATCGATTACAGAGACTCACGATTTTGAAACTAATATATGTACGGTTGGCGAATCTATAACATATTGTAAACCTAAGTAAAATTACACAAAACTTTAGCTTTATAAAATAGCTAAAAATATTTACACACTCATTTCCCTCCGAAGCCACCCATTAGATTTCCTAAACCACCTAGACCACCAGCTGCACCTTGCTGTAATTGACGCATCATATTTTGTAGACCACCAACTCCACCCATTTGCTGCAACATACGTGGATCGATCATTTTGGCCATTTGTTGATTTAATTTTGCCATTTGTGTGGGATTAACATTTTTGGTCATATCACCTTGTTTAAAGAGTCCTTTCACGCCGCCCATTTTCTTAACAACTGTCGCGAATTTTGTGTAATGGGAAATCAATTCTTTTACTTCTCGCTCAATTACACCAGATCCTTGCGCTACACGCACTATTCTTGTGGGTTGTTTACTGAAAAGTTTTGCACCATCCCTGTTATCCAATTCACTGTCTGCCATACTGTCCATTATAGTCATCATACGTTTGATACGCGCCATCGACTCTTGTTCACCGCCTTTTGTCATAAAATCTTGTGAGAAACCAGGAATCATGCCCATTATTTGTGAAAATGGTCCCATTTTCATTATATTTTGAAATTGTTCATACATATCTCGTATTGTGAATTGACCATGTTTAATTTTCTCCAACAGCTCTTCATTACCATCCAGTTTTAATTCGTTAACCTAATATAAAAATAGAATAGATTTGCATAAAATGAAAATATACTTGTCTAACTTACTTTATCAATAAGTCCTTCAATGTCACCCATACCAAGCAGTTTACTGACAAAAGGTTTTGTTTTGAAAGGTTCCAAGTCGTCTATATGTTCACCAGTACCAATAAAAATGATAGGAGAGTTTGTAGCTGCTACAGCAGATAAAGCACCACCACCTTTAGCATGTCCATCCAATTTTGTTATAATCACGGAACCAATATCAACTTTATCTTTAAAGGCTTTTGCTTGAGACTCGCAAGCCTGTCCAATTGTAGCATCCATTACGAATATAATATTGTCGGGACTAACAGCATTAGCGACAGCCAACATTTCCTCGAATAAAGATTCTTCCTGTTTGTGTCGTCCAGAAGTATCAACAATAATCATTTCGAATCCTTCACGTTTGAACATATCTACACCTTCTTGTGCAATGACAACTGGATCGATTTCAGTATAACTACCATAAAATGGTATACGGGCTTTAGTCGCATTCTGTTTGATTTGATCATAGGCACCTGCACGGAATGTATCAGCACAGACAAGGCACGATTTCCAATTGCGTTTCTGGTAGTGATAGGCTAGCTTGGTACATGTGGTTGTTTTTCCTGACCCTTGCAAACCAACAAACATAATAACATTTGGTCGGCCCTTAACAGGTTGATAAGGTTTAACACCTGGATCTACCAATTTAATTAATTCCTTGAACACAGCAGACTGAATCATACGACGCTTGTTAAGACCACCAGCCATTTCATCAAAATCTATAACCGCACGCACATTCTCTCGCAACTGTTTTACCAAACGAATATTTACATCAGCTTCCAGCAGAGCTGCGCATATCTCCTTCAGCATAGCATTGAGTGCGTCTTCGTTTATTACAGTCGCCTTACTTAGTGACTGAAGTGCAGTCGTTATTTTCCGTCCCAAGTCCGCTAAAACCATTTTGAATTAATTCCACCCTTACGACCTCAACTTTAAAAAATATATATTGTTTTCGTTAAATAAAAACAACTATTATCAGTCAGTCGGAGCTACTTTTACTTTTGCTGACACGTATTGTGCACTTTATTCTAAAATGTCATATTTCGACAATGTGTGGAAAGTGTTCGGAAAGCACAGATGTGGAAGTGGGCAAAATTATTAATTTTCAAACATATTTCATAAATTTGTTTGTTATCGGAACGACTTTTTAAAATTGCTTAAAATTTTGATATTACGCCAAAAAATTATAATTATAAAAAAAAATATAAATTATAATTAAGTAAAATAAGACATATATGTTGCTGTAGTGAAGCCTTAGCAACATATTAATTTTATTTTAAATTTTGACACATTAAAAATTTTTCAAGAGATGGAATTGCTTTCTAGTTATCTAATAGCACATTCACACTGTCTCATTAAGGCAGGTTTACTTATTATAGCCACTAATCAGGATGACTTACCACACAAATTGCTTTCACATAAATGAGCTCATAAATGATCATTTAAGACGAAAAATATCGAATGCAACCCTTTAAAATAAATTTCCCAAAGGGGAAATTACCAAAATTTGAAATATGTGTCATATGTTTTATATGCAAAATTTAAACAAACAATAGCTGAGCTGTAAAAAAAGATAAATAGTATTAGTATTATAAATAGTACTTAAATAGTAAGTATTTAATAAAATCTTTGTTTTTATTAATTGCATATACAATTGATGTATGAAATGTATGTAAATGATTTAATATCAATTATATATTTCATTTTTTTTGTGTGCTTTATTAACAGTATTTTTTCCTTTTAAAGTTGTAAAAAAACAGCATTAAGTTTGGCTGAAACAAATTAGCATCACTTTTGAAATATGTTAAATACTTATTTTTGACATATCTTCTTTGTTGTGTTGTGTACAGTATGAAATATAAAAATTGTAAACACTCAAAATTCATTAATTGAAATGAAACAAAATAAATAATAGAAGGGCAATGATAAACATTTTTTTATCTTATTGTTATCTTATTCATATAATGCAATTTGTTATTATTTCTGCCATATGATTTTAACAGATGACTGAATGAATGAATATCCACAATAAATTGATTTTTGAATTTAGCTGCACTGAAACTTAAGTTTTAAAATTTTTTGCAAGTAAAATCTAACTCTGAAGATTTTAAGAGCATTGTTGTTACTTCACATGTTTTCTTTCGTAAATTTTAATAATTTTTTTGCTACTCTAAAAGAAAAAATTACGGCTTTTATTAAGTGAAGTTTATAAAAGTTCTATCAGCTGCATAAATGAGCTTATTATAATATAAACGTTCACTCATTATAATATAATATTTACATATTATAATATGAAGAAGCATGTGCCCAAATGAAATAGTGTGAATGTATTATAAAGTGGATAAACTTAATAAAATTTTGGGATCGAATCCAGTTACATATTATTTTTTAAATGCATCTGGAAATAAAAATTAGTATGTGTGAGTGAAAAAAGGGAAGCGTTTGCAGGAATCTTGCCAATATAAACGCAAAATATATCAAAACGATCAAAAATTAATACATTTGTGTTAAAAAACACAATCTGTGGATTTACTATGTATTTTTTGAGAGTTTTTATGTTAGCAAAATGGATGAGTTCTTCGCTAAGCAACTACTAGAAATGTTCAAAGTAGAAGTATTAATTCAAATATTTAAATTTGTTTTTAAAAATAAAATATTTAATTAAAAAATGTATTAAAAATAATAAACTATCGCAATTAACAAATTTATGCTATTGACTCGATACTCGAATACTCACGAAATCTATAGCCAGGTGTGACTACAAACACGACAGCTAAAATTATAAACAAAACTCTCGTGTGAATTTAGTATTAAATTGTATTAAAAACATGTGATTATCTTGATGTTAGGAAAATTATCTTTTTTATAAAATAACAAGACGTAAATTAAACATATGCTGCCTTGGATAACGGTTTTCCTTTGCATATATCGCTGAAACATAACTGTTAACTCGTCCTAATTAAGTTTTAAAAAAATTATTTTTTCTAAGCATCTTTCATAACCTGTTAGAATCCCGTACGATATATAGATGTATTTTAAAATCGTGAATATCAAATTTATGTACAAAAATGCAACTCTGAATCAGCTCATTGATATCAGCTGTTTTTGACATTACGCATATGTAAATTGTTTTGAGCCGGTGATACAAAATTGGGTAAAATTGGTTACATTTGATTTGCGATGCATTCGTCGGCTAAAAAATTGCACAGAGTACTTTCATCAAGTGAAATTCGAAAAGCTTTTGTTGATTATTTTATGTTAAATCATGATCACAAATTTGTACGGTCGAGTCCCGTGGTACCATTTTGCGATCCAACTGTAGCTTTTGTTAATGCAGGAATGAATCAGGTGATTAATGTTTAATAATACTAATCATCATAAATAATTTAATAAAACATTTGTATTATTAAATTGTATAGTTCAAATCTGTATTTTTGGGCAAAACTGAACCGCCCTACAAACGTGTTACAAATTCCCAAAAGTGCGTACGAGTTGGTGGAAAACATAATGATCTTTCTATTGTCGGTCAGGATAGCTATCATCACACATTTTTCGAAATGTTAGGAAATTGGTCTTTTGGTGATTACTTTAAGGTACAAAAAAAAAACATATTTACTAATTGACATAATATTAATATTATATAAAACTAAATTTTGCTAGCGCGAAGCATGTGCTATGGCACTTGATTTACTACGAGGTCCCTATAACATCGATCCTAATCGCCTTTATGTTACTTATTTCGCTGGTGATAAGGTGCTTGGATTACCTGCGGACTTAGAGTGTTTCGAAATATGGCGTAGTCTTGGGTTAGTATTTGTGAGAGTTTGGAAAGCATTTTTAAAAATAAATACTTATGTATTTAAAAAAGCTTCCCCTCTGAACGTATATTACCATTCGGAAGTAAAGACAATTTCTGGGAAATGGGAGAAACTGGTCCATGTGGTCCATGCACCGAAATACACATAGATCATCAACCTGAACTTATAAATTCTTCAAATGATCGCGCCAAGTTGGTTAATACTGATCGACCGGATGTAACAGAACTGTGGAATTTAGTTTTTATACAATATAATAGGTAAGAAATATAGGTATATAATATATCACTCAGTAATTGCCGCGGCTAACTATTAAAAAACAATGTATATTTACGAAATTCGAATTTCTTTTAACTTAGACTCTCTCAATAGCAACACAATTCTATTCAATACAATTCTATTCTTGATTTTTTTATGCCTTTGCTATAGAAATTGCACACGAAATCTGTTTAACACTGTAGATGAGGAAGTAATTTCAAGTCTGAATTATAAAATGCGGTCATTGTTAGTAACAATTGTGAAAATAGACTTAAATATTTGCCAAGTACGGCAATTTTCTTTCTAAAGAAACTTTCTAAGAAACACAAGAAACCCAATTTAATATTGGTTGAATAGGATTTTCCTTTTTTTTCCTTTTCCATTTTTAAGATAATCCGTTAATAAAAAAAAATTGGGACATATTAAAATATTAAGCCCATAACCTTACCGATGTAACGTTGGTCTCCTTACATTTGAGTTCTGTTGACATTATTTTGTAATGCCTAGTAAATCCCATGTCATAAAATTTTTACATTATTGTTAAAAGACTATGTTTTTGTATGCTGTGCATTTACAAAAGAAAAAATATTGATTTTTTATCAATTCGTCTTGGCAATTACTGAGTGTTAATTGTGTATTGTGTCAACTAGTCTTTTCTTCAAGGAATAAAGATGGTAGCATCACACAGTTGCCAGCGCATCATGTAGATACTGGAATGGGTTTTGAGAGGCTAACAGCTATTCTGCAAAACAAAATGTCGAATTATGACACCGATCTTTTCACACCTATTTTTAATCAAATACAAAAGGTAAAATGAAATCTAACGCTTCGAATTAAAATTGCACTAACCTAATTTTAAGAAAAATAAAATTATAAATTGGAACCATTTAAAATTAAAATATTAATAGCCAAGCAAAGAAGCAAGTCTGTAAATTTCGTGTTGTAATAATTAACTCGAAAATCGTATCATCCCATGGAGAGACTATGTGCCTCTGTATATCTCTTGGCTTTCATGTTGGCAAATATTTTCTGGACTGTAATTAGACCACTCTTACATAGTTTGCTTATTGGCAAATAATTTTATTTTTTTGTTTTATTTTTGTTGGCTTATATTTTTTCTATTTTAGAATATTAAAACATAGAATATATTTTACTATATATTCGAAACTATATCTACAATTATATTTTAAAATATAGATTGAATATTTACGCTTAATTTTGGAAAACAAAAATTAGTAGTATTTTTTTTGTTTTACGTCTACAATCATATATATATGAAGTATAGAAATAAATTTAAATTATTGTTCATTCAAGGTATCAAAAGCACCAGATTATAGCGGTATATTTCCTTCTAATACAGATGAAGCAATTTTGGATACTGGTTACAGAATTTTAGCCGACCATACCAGAATGATTACTGCATGTCTCTCCGATGGCATGTTACCTGATCAGAAGTATTATCACTAGTATTAAATATATTCGCAGTAAAATAATTTATTTAATTTCAGTCAAAAACTACGTCGTGTATTGCGTAAGGCATTTACAATTTCTGAACAAACATTTGCAAATGAAAATTTAGTGGCTCAATTGGTGCCAATAGTTGTAGAAACTTTGGGATCAGCATACCCTGAAATGTATATTAAACAACATGCGGTACTGGAACTAATTGAACATGAACGTGAAGTATATAAAATTCTACGTGAAACTTCCTCAAAAGCATTTATTGAAGCGTTAACAGAATTTCCAAATTTAGAAGATATAGATTTAATGGAATGTCCTGGTTTTGTACCAGCCTATCGTGACTTACAGTCGCAAAAACCACATTTTATAAATAATACACTACCAGGAAAATTTCTTTTTAAATTACGCGATACCTATGGTTTAACTGAAGAAAATTTTCATAAATTAGCTGAATTGGAAAACATGTCTTGCGATCTTAAAGGCTATAAAGAAGAATTATGTAATGCAAAATATAAAACTAAATGCGCTATGACAAAAGTTGAAGACAATAAAAATTTATCTAAGCAATGGAAATGCATTGATGAAGTCCTGAATAGTTACACCGCACAATTACCGACCACAAATAATAGTTTAAAATATAATTACTCATATGACGCTTCCTCAAGTAAATATAACATAAACGCAGCTATAGCACAAATACAAGGCCTAACACATAACGATAGTATTGCGAATGAACTAAATATGACTAATGTAGACACAAATGATGATGTTATCTGCATAATAACTGATCGAAGTAATTTTTATTATGAATCTGGTGGTCAGCAATCTGATCGTGGTAAAGTCCTTATAAAATTAGATGATGGAAAATGCTCCGAATTGAATATTGTTGATGTGAAATTTATTAATAATTGTGTGGTGCATGTTTGTAGGCTAGAACCAACGGCTGAAAAAAATTTTTCACTTTGTGTTGGAGAAAATGTGGAACTGATTGTAGACGCAAAACATCGAAAATCAAACATCTGCCATCATACAGGTATAAAACACAATTTCTATACTAATGACGCCAGAGAGCAAAATAGTTTTTAGCTAAAATTACTAACAGGTGGCGGTTCACATGTTACTAAAACCAATTTCCAACTAAAATAATATGAAATAAATATTTTATACCATGTTTTCACTGTCTAATTTAGGCTCATTGAGCTCACTAATGTGGATAATTTACATTGCAAAGAACTTTAATATAAATGAGGTCATTATAAATAAATGAACTGATTTAAGACGAAAAATGTCAAATGCAACCCTTAAAATCAAATTACCCACATGGTAAATTACCAAAATTTAAAATATTTATCATATGTTTTATATGTTAAATGTAAAAAAAAACAAGCTATTTCAGACGCTTAATTCAGCTTACGCCAATGGCATCTTAAATTCATTGAAACTAGTTTTAGCTGCGGAAATATGATACAATTTGTTTTTTACATTATTGTTTTAGTCTTCTCTGAACACATTTGGTCGGTTCAGTGTGGCCAAGCCAATTACTTGATTACTAGTATGCTCGGGCAACAAAATGCTCAAAGCTTTAAACAGATTAGATATTATTGGAAATACTTGTATAAATATCTCAAATTAGTGATATAAAATTATTGATCATTTATTGAATATTTTTTAGCTATTTTGATTATTTCCAAATACCCATCATCAGTGGTCTTGGAATTATTTCTTGTATTTAATTATTCATAAATAATTTTTTGAAACTGCTAGTACCAGGGGTTGAACTCGTACTCTGCCAAATTTAAAGCTCAATTTAATTAAATTAATATATACTTTTTAATTAAATTAAATAAATTATTTTTAGCAACGCATTTACTAAACGGTGCTGTACGTGCACTATTTAATAAAGTTATCTATCAAGTATCAAGTGTGGTAACTGCTGATAACTGTAAACTCGAATTAGGTATTATTGGGAAAAAAATTACTAAAGACGATGTGGAAGACATAGAGGATATGATCGGGTAGGTATAACACTAACAACTATTGAGTACATTTATATTAATTTTTATAATACTTATAGACGTGTTATATGCGCATCAGTGCCAGTTGAAACTAAATTAATTAACGTTGCCGATGTATTACAAGAAAATGATATAACCATGGTACCAGGTGAAATCTATCCAGAAACTGGATTACGTTTGGTGACTGTGAATTGTAGTGAATTTAAAATGCAATCAAAAGAATTATGTTGTGGGACTCATGTCACAAATACTCAGGAGGTTGAATATTTTTGTGTCACAAATTTAAAACAAACGAATCGTGCACGTTTTGCCTTTACAGCAGTTGCGGGCAATGTTGCTGAAAATGTAACTATCTTTTTATTAACTGAAAATATAAACTTATTAAAATTTTTCATCTTTAGGTTCTGAAAACGGCAGCTTTGCTTAAACATCGCGTCGACGTGTTGGAAGAAGAATTTAAGACTGATAAAATGACAAATGCAACGGAAATCGAACTACAAAAAATACGCAACAATATACTACATACAGATATGATGCTTCCTTATAGTTTTAAGTTAGATACTTTGACACGTTTAAATGAGATCATAAAAAAAATTAAAGAAACTACACGCACAACTCTAAAGTAAGTTAAAATGAAAGTATTAAATTGTTAACTTAAATAATATATTAAAATAAATAATTATAAAAAGTAGTATAACAAATAAAAAAAAACTCATATAATATTAATTGTCTTCTGAATATTTATAGAGAATTTGTAGAAGTGGAGATGAAGAATCTTATACAGGAGAAACCTATTGAAACACATCCTTATATTTTGCATTACATACATAGTTCAGCGTTAATGGAAGCAGTGCCACTGCAAAAAGCAACTAAAATATGCAATGATCGTCCCGTTTTAGTCATAAGTATGTGCGATAATATACTCAGGGCACGTTGTTGTGTGCCAAAGGTAAAATATCATTATATTCTATTAAAATATACAACTCTATTAAACATTATATTTTTAGAAATATATTAACAAAAATTTTAATGCCGAGAATTGGTTAAAAGAATTTGCCACTGAATTTTCGTCCCATGTGATGACTCCCAAAGGACAAAATGCAGCACAAGTTTCTAATATGAAAGGAAAAAAGGTCTCTACACAGTTTGAAGAACAATTAGAAATCGCAATGGCAAAAGCGAATAAATTTGCTAAAAACTACATATTATCTAATAACTAAATGCCACTCAAAAATGTACTCTCAAATGTAAATTGTTTATATAAATTATTTTAAAATTAATATAATTGTAAATAAGTAAGTTTTGAAACCAAAAATGAACACAATATTTTTTTATCTAATCGCTAATTTCTATGCAATTTTCTTCAGCTGTGTTGACATAACTGTGATCCATTACTTTTTCAAATTCATCCATATCAAGTGATTGTTGACAATCAAAGAAATAAGATCTATTGTTTTCTCTGTTTTCGTTTTCCATAATATCAATATCTAATGGCTTCATTTTATTTATTGTGTCTGTGTTGTTGAATTTGGAACAATTTTCCATTGAGATGTTATCAAAATTATCATTTAATGCTATTAAATTCTTTAGTTTATTGGTTCCTTTATTTACTAAAATATCGAAGCTATCGTCCATAGTCTGCAATTTTGGCATTTTTGTATTTTTCTGTAGAGTATTTGAAATGGTTATGCGACGTTTATGAACTAATATGTCTAAATCATCGATATCTAAACTTTGTTCTTTCAAAACTAAGCTAATATTTTTTGTAATTGGTTCATAAAATAAACAACGTCCACCGTGGGTTTTGATATCCTGTTGAATATTTTTGTGTACAATACCATTTACTATATCCGACATATCGAAGACTTCGTTATCAGAATCACTGTCCAAATCAGAGGGTAGTAGTTTATTAAGTGGTGTTGAACATTTTAGTGCATTATTATTATGACACTTTATAGGAGTGCATTTTATCGAAGTATCTAGCTTTTTAAAGAACTTATTTATTAATTGTAGTCCTTTTGGTTGTGGTGCCTTTTTAGGTTTGATTTTCATTGCAATATCATTTGTAGCATTAACTAAATCCTGTAAGTTTTCTAGTGAACCTAAAGGATTTTCTGCAGTTGCTATTTGCTTTACTCTTTTAACTTTTTTGGGCACTTTTGCTGGTTTTTCTTTAGATTTGTTAAATGCTTCAACCATTTTCACATATGCAATATTCAACATACTTAAAGGTTCTATCGTAGTCCACAATTCGTCAATACCTTTAGAATGATCTTTAACAAACTCTTCTAACTGATCATTCGGTATTAGTCCTGTAAAAATATTTCGAGCATCTGTCCAAATTACTTCTAAGCTTGGTACTCCTTTAACCATACGTTTTTTTACAATTTCCTTGAGTTCAACATAATTAATTGCGTCTGTTCCCCGCAGCCGATTCGCATTTTGTACCTGCCAGCGCGTTAATATTGGGAAAAACTTTTGAAAACAATAAATTTCTGGCCACTGTAACAAATGACCAATTTTTTTAATAAATTTTACAATATTTGGCTGCTTCCAAGACAAATTAAGTGTTGGTATTTCATTCGGTTCTGACAAGAATTCATTTATGATTTCCTCGTTTGGAAAATCAGCATCGTTTAAAGCTTTTTTTCTCATCGCTAGCTCCGCTTTAATTGATAAACGTTCTTCTCTGTTATAATAAAGAAAATTTACAATATTTACATTTGAAATAAAAAATTGAAAAACTCACTTCCACAAGCTTTCATCACAGCCACGTTTTGTTCGGCACACACCACACCCATTCTTCGTGTGACTTTGTGTGCGACCCATGTGACCACAATTGACGCATATGCTCTTATCATCTACGCGCATTTCCAGCGCAGTATATTTACTATTATCGCGACGCCAACAACGTAACCTGTAGCAATCGTTTAATTATACTACTAAGCTTAGATTTCAAATTCTATTATATACCTTTCTAGTATTTCTGTTTCCTTATATTTATTAAAAAGTTTTAATACACCATCACGTCCTATGCCACCAATGCCATCAGGACAATAGTCGCAACCGCAAAGTAGCGCCATTGCAATAACCTTGTGCTGACCAAAATCTAATATAAAATATTTTTTATTTTTTTTAACTTTTGCTATACGATTATATTATGTTCTAATTTCTTACCAAGTTGTTTGCCAATTTCATGTATATCGTATATATCAACAGCACCTCCTTGTGCTGCTTGAGCACCTTGTGTGGAAACAGAAAAATTTCTGAATACACGAATAGCGCCATAAGCAAAACAATCAGAATCTTGACTTATAACACCATCTACTAACTAAGTATATAATATTATCTGAATGAGTATGTTTCCATATATTTACTTACTCCCACTTTATTTAAAAAAGCACAATACGCTTCTGCTTCTCCCGGACCTTGAACACACTGAACTCCCATAGCATTCAATAAGGATTCGCATTGTTTCAAAACGTGATTAAACCGTGTGCGTCCCTTGTCCTTTTGGGAGTTTGTTGACTGTGTTGAATCTGTTTTTTGACTAAGATTATCTTTGTCTTTAGGTCTTACTCCTCTAAATTGTATTTCATTGCGTTTTTCAATTACTTGACTCTTGAGTTTCGGTGCTGTACCTTCTAACACAAATACCGGTGTAACATCCTCCCAAATTAGATAGCAAGTGCGAAAAAATAAATTTCTAAATTGAATTTAATATTATTTCTTAATATTTTATTTTTTAAATTATTATTACTTTAAATGATGGCGCGGATGCACAAAATAGTCCACAACATTAAGACTTTCACATACCCAACCAGCTAAGTCAATTGCCACAGTTTTCCCGCGCAGCTCCGAAATTGGTTTACGGCTTGCGTGAGGTGTGAAAACTGACCATAAATCCTTTACGCCCATAATTCGAATTATCACAAAATAAACATTTTTTTATGGAAAATTCAAACACTCTTCATCATATATTGTATTTTAAACTTGCGTGAAAATGCCCGCGTATATGCGTTTATGCGTATTTCTTAGTTTTATTTTTTTCATTCATGTCAGATTTTGACAGATCGTTGAGGTTACTAAAAAATTATGGGAGGGAGATATGGAATTTATTTATATAAATTTATTTCATAATTACAATTATTTAGAATTTATATAGAGAATTTATTTATATAAATTTATTTCATACAATTTGTATTTAATTAAATATAAATCAACATGAAGGATTTTGGGTCTGTTATATATACAAAGATCGTGATATTTATGGAGTTCTTGGTATAATATTTATAAGTTGACATGGATTTTAATAAAGGATAATTTGAGAAATCTATTCTATTCAACTAAATACATCTGTAGTAAAATATATGCAATCATTGCAAAACAAAACTAATGCTTATTACAATATAATAGTTCCATTCACTTAGCGTATGGAAATTAAAGTATAATAAAGTATAATATAGTATTATATATAATAGTAGTATAGTATACAAAGTAATATTATAAATAAAACATTGAAATAAAATAGAGTTGCGGATAATAATTACATAGTATTATATTGTATGATTGCGGGATTATTGACCGGTTACTGTAGATTGAAATATCACCTAACGAAGTTAGTAATTCAATCCAACTCAGACTGCTAATAATGTAGAGAAGAGAACGAAACTACATACCATGTGCTTGGGGAGTGCCCGGCACTGATGCACAAGTAGAAGAAACACCTAGGAGGATATTTTATGGACGATAAGGAAACAAGACTAGGAAAGATAGGTTCTATACTATCTTTCATTAAAAAAATCGAATTTGGAGAAATACTCTAATCCGACTAAGGGGCACAGTAGATCTTATAGGTAGGTCGCAGTGCCTTATCCCTTCTTTTCAATAGTAATAATTATAACAATAGTGTATGATCTGCCTAATTCCATAAATTCCAGATCATTTACTGTAATGCATATAGGTATGTGTTCATCATTGACAAAATTTGATTATTAACGGAAATCGATTATTTGTTCCAAGTACGACCGGAAGTATGACCCGGAGCCACTTGTCGTTATCGTCGACAAAATGCTGTTCGACACCTCCAAAAGGGACTTCATAAGCAAGTCCCAGCGGGCTACAAATACAATAACAACTATTTGTTCATTCCAAAGTAGCAAGGATTCTTCGTTCGACTCAGTCTAGTTTCAATTATAACCCATCAACTTCCTCATTCCTTCACTATATGAAACACGCATTCTGTTCTCTCTATAAATATCTTCAAAATATCTTCAATCACTTCCTAACTCATGGATTTGTTTTCCGTTTATGTTTTCTGCGATATAAGTATTACAAAAATTACAACTTGTTCACTCTTACCAGAGCATATGTCGCTTTAAGCTCAATTTCCTAATTTCTATAAGTTTCATTTCTATGAGTTTCAAAGTGAACTCAGCTTGCCTTAAGATTTTAATTTGAGAAATATAAGTATAAAGTTTTAAACTCATTTTGTGGAAGATGCTGTTTTTCTATTAAAACTAATACTCATCTGTAGTACCCTTAAGATTATTATATAGTCTATTGTCCAAATATTGGTAACAATAAAATATTTTTAAAACTAATTTAAAAAGTTTTATTATTAAACTATTTTTTTTCCAATCTTATACCGGGTTTGTACACAACAATTTGAAGCAAAAGTTTACGGAGAGCACGACGGACAAAATGATATGGATTATCTCTATCTTCTAATATTAACTTGCGTTCTGTATTTACAGAAAATATAGGTGTGATGTATTTCATACATAACTTTTTGAAAATAACAGATACTTTATATTGCCAATGCAATTATACAGACACATGAATAAACTGAAACTTAGTCGAGAAGTCCTATACTAATAGCGACGAGAACCCCCAGAAATACATAGTATTTAGTAATTCTTTCAACAAGAATCAACTGCGGTATTACATTGATAGATTATATTTATAATAATAGCTTTAAAGTTTGACTTTTTTTAAAAGTATTAACGAAACTTTCCTTTGCCATTAAAATTTTAAATTGCAGTCATCTTATATATATAATTCTTCTGTACGTGTGTTGACAGTGAACTCCTCCTAAACGGCTGAACCGATTTTGATAAAATTTTTTGTGTGTGTTCAAGTGGATTCAAGGAAGGTTTAGATTCACAATTTGGCCCATTGGATAATGTCTTTTTAATCAATTTTTTATTTTTTGGTATCCATAAATGTAATATTAAAAATTTAAAATTTATTCATGCTTACTTTGATTTGTTTAAAAACTTTAAAATCTCTAAAATGAATTGTAAAACTGACGTTGCATAGCTTAAGTGCATTTAAATTCCGCAGCATAATTATAGGTGAGCCAATTTTTAATCTTAAGTTATGTGGTGGTATTCCTGGTAAATCCAGCGAATTCAAAAATTCAACACACAAAAAAGAAGAATTATATATATAAAGATATAAATATCGTACAAAAAACAATGCCACGTCTTCGTGGACGAGGAGGAAATATTGGTCGACGGACTCGGAATTCACAATTACTCCAGAACCGTCGGTTAAATAGATCGGCAGAAAACAATGAAGATGTAAGAAACCAGGATACAATTACACGTGCTAATGAAAGTCAATAGCAACGCAACGAACGCCAGAAAAATTAATTGCAAGGGGAAACAACGTTCGCCGGGTCAGCTAGTATTTTATAAAAATAATTACAATTAAAAATTTAAATACTACATTTTATTAACACAATTTTTATCACAATGTTATATATGAATTAATTATATTTCTAGTACTTAACTAATATTTGATGTACGTAAATTGATAAATGCTTTATAACACTTTGTTAAGAACTGAATTACTTTTAAATAAATTAATTATAATGTCAAACATAAATTAATTGTTTTTAATATTTTGATTAGGAATACTTTGATTTATGTTATATGCATTTATTATTTAACTAGAAAATGGTCTAGCGTTTTTTTCCAGCATTTGAAGAATTTTAACCTTTACTTCATTTTGCTTAGCAACGGGCATCTTGTTAAGTAATGAGGCCTCTATATCAAAAAATGCTTGATGTTCACTTTTTACTTGTAGTTTGTCTGTTATTGTTTTCAGTGAAGTCATCAATTCCTTGATATCATCACAAGCTACTGTCTTTTTCTCCTGACTATATGATGTGGATGATGCTGGAGTGTTACTAATGAAGGCAAATGACGTTGGCTCATTTATGGTGGATGGTGATGGGGTAGTTCTGTCAAAGGCATATGATGTGGTTTGCTCATTTGGGCTGGAAGGTGATGGAAAAGTACTACTATTGTATCTAAATACTTGTACTTGATTTTTATCTGGTATGGAATTGTCATCGTCTAAGCTGGATAATTGTGGAGAATGTCTATTCAATTTGAATGCTTCAACTTGATTTTTATCAGAATTTGAGTTATCATCTTCAGTATGCGGTGATGATTTAAATTCATATGACTGAGTTAAAAACGTTGGAGATTGCAAAGACGTGTTTGCCATTTTAAATCGTGTGCTAGAACAAAAAAATATATATATATTTATTCATATGCATTTATAACAGTTGTTTTTGAAATGTATTTTTCCCTACTTTCTGTGTTTTATATGTCCGGATAAAAATTGCAAATGTGGCATATACTCCCAGTTTTGTGTTGATCGAATACCGTTACGTTGCTGCGATTCAATCTTTTGCTTCTCGCGCACATAACGATCCCGAATTACACGCCATCTAATCTGACAAGCTTCCTCTGAAAACGAATTCAATTATTTTTCTTTAATATTACATTATTATCTTACTAGGAATGTCCATTGCGTTTGCTACAGTCACCCATGCCTCATCCCGTAGTTTCTTCTTTTTTAATATAGTTGTACATTTTTCATATAGCACCGTATGCTTTTCTATTTCATTTATTAAACTTTCATCGCTTATTAAATAACTGTTTTCTTTCTGCAAAAAGAGTAAGACATTTTTTTACTATAAATAGTTTTAATGCTTATATCTTTAATAAATATATTTACCATTGGATTTATTCTCTTTTACTTAGTTCTGCACAAATTTAATGTTTTGATTTACAAAATGTTTTGAATTTATGTTTTTAATTTCAATATAATTCGATGTTCCAACATAAGCAAAGCATAAATAACGTTTTTGCGTTTATACGTTGAATATTTCAAACAAAAACTAAATTATAATGTTGCGTTTTTGCGTTTTGCAAATTAATAATTGTTTACAATTTTAATATGAATATTATAGCACTGCCAAGCTAAATATATATAACAAAGATTATTAATTTTTATTCACATATATATTTTATTTAGTTCTCATTATTATATAACACTTTATATTAAAAAAAAATATTTATAATCAAAATAATTTTATTATAATTATAAAAAACTATCAATATGACATATTGATAGAATATTTTAAAATAAAACGTTTTGATAAAAATTTATTTTAGTCTGGCAACATATTCAACGCACGAAACGCAAATAAAAACCGAAAATTGTTTTAATATGTGCATTCGTTGCATACTACATAGCTCGCAACATTTACTTTTTAGTCGTATTAATATAAAAACATTTTATTTCAACCAAAAAGATAATAATAATAAATTTTATTATTTCAACTTCATTGTCAATTTTAGTACGCACTGAATATAGATTTCATAATTTAATATTACGAATGCAACCATGTTTGTACTAAAAGTAATAAGTTTAGTACAAAAACAAACTGTAGAACGCAACGCAGAACATGAAAGTAATTTTTGTTTTAAATAGAAATAAATAAATTTATATAATAAATAGAAAATTATAAAACTATAATGATGGCGCGGCGTGGTGGTAAACGTATACGTATGGATGATCCACCGCCGGAATATGAAGAAGGACTACAAGGGTAAATATACTAGATTACTTTGGGCGGGAATCAATAACAACAAAAATATTTTCTTTTCATATAAGAGACCAATTGAATGAAAGCATTTCTGATGGAGATAGTCCAACAAAACGTATGACACGTTTACGTGCAAGAGGTGGCGTTCGCGATAAACCACCTATTATTGATGATGACGAGGATGATTTCTATGCACCAGTGGTGCGTAAAAGAAAACAGCCAACACAACGTAAGCCACCAGGCGAAAAACGTGAGCGTGCTGAGCGGCCACGAAAAGAACACGCTGAAAAGGAACAGGAGCGAATTGATATTGAACGCGATGTTACCACAGATGAAAATAGTTTATATTTTATAGTCCGCCATTCCAAGGCAGCAATAGCCGTAAGTGTACTGTGTGATATGTAGAAATATTTTTATTGACTGAACTCATTTTTAGAGCATTGTTGACGATTGGATAGAACAATATAAACAGAATAGAGATTCGGCTCTTATTTCGCTAATGCAGTTTTTCATCAACGCTAGTGGTTGCAAAGGAAAAATATCATCTGACATGCAACATCCAATGGAGCACACTGCTGTCATACGTAAAATGACTGAAGAGTTTGATGAGGTTGTGCTTGCATACCTACATATAAATGTTATAAAATCTGATAAGTTCTTGTGTTATATAGGAAAGTGGTGAATATCCTTTAATAATGTCGGGTCTGCAATGGAAAAAGTTCAAAATGAATTTTTGTGATTTTGTGCAAACGCTTGTAAAACAGTGCCAATACTCCATAATATATGATCAATTTTTAATGGATAATGTTATATCACTTTTAACTGGGTTGTCGGACTCTCAAGTGCGAGCCTTTCGTCACACAGCAACATTAGCAGGTTTGTTGTTACTAATAATTTTATTACAATAAAACCAAATCAATGAAAATATTTTTAATATAGCCATGAAGTTGATGACGGCCCTAGTGGATGTGGCACTTTTAGTTTCTAATAATTTTGACAATGCGGCTAAGCAGTACGAGGCGGAGAGAGTAAAGGTAATGCAATGCAATTTTATTTACACATGAAAATTATAATAAACTATATTTCAGTCACGTGATCGTCGTGCTTCAGACCGTTTAGAGTCCTTAATGGCAAAGCGTGCTGAATTGGAAGAAAATATGGATGAAATAAAGAATATGTTAACATACATGTTTAAATCCGTCTTTGTGCACCGTTATAGGTAATTTCATTATCTGCATCATATTGACATTTAACTTATACTGTTTCACTTTAAACTAGAGATACGTTGCCTGACATACGTGCAATTTGTATGGCGGAAATTGGGGTTTGGATGGAAAACTATCCACAAAACTTTTTAGATGACTCTTATCTTAAATACATTGGTTGGACTCTTCATGACAAAGTCGGCGAAGTGCGGTTACGTTGCTTACAGGCGTTATTACCGCTTTATGATAAAATTGAGTTAAAAGGCAAATTGGAGTTGTTCACCTCAAAGTTTAAAGATCGTATTGTTGCGATGACACTGGACAAGGAGTTTGAAGTTGCTGTACATGCAGTCAAACTTGTTATAAGCATACTAAAGTAGGTGGTGAATAAACTATTTAAATTATTCATATTTTTATTATATATATTTTAGAATACATCCTGACATACTGGCAGATAAAGATTGTGAAATTGTTTACGAACTGGTGTATTCTTCTCACCGGGGCGTTGCACAAGCTGCTGCAGAATTTCTTAATGTACGTCTATTTCATTTAACTGCTGATATGGAAGAGTCGAAAACCAGACGCGGAAAATTACGATTACCCAATACACCGTTAGTACGCGATTTAGTACAGTTCTTTATTGAATCTGAACTGCATGAACACGGTGCTTATTTGGTTGATTCATTTATAGACAGCAATCCGATGGTCAAAGATTGGGAATGTATGACGGACTTATTGTTAGAGGAACCTGGCATTAATGAAGAAGTTTTAGATAACAAACAGGAGTCTACATTAATAGAAATAATGGTCAGTAGTGTTAAACAATCAGCAACTGGTGAGGCACCGGTTGGGCGTGCAAGCAATCGTAAAGTCACACTGAATTCAAAAGAACTAAAAGCAATACAGGATGAAAAAACTAAATTAACTGAACATTTTATTATAACATTGCCACCTCTATTAGAAAAATATCAAGCAGACAGTGAGAAATTGACAAATTTACTTGCTGTTCCACAATATTTCGAATTAGATATTTACACTACAAATCGACAGGAGGCTAACTTACAAGCATTATTAGACAAAATAAGTTACATAATGTCAGTGCATACAGATCGTGAGGTACTCGAAGCATGCTCTAAAACGCTTGAATATTTATGTACAGAGGGTAGTGCTACGTATACTCGTTGTGATGTGGCGCGTTCAAATATTATTGATACAACCGTAAACAAGTATAAAGATTCCATTGACGATTGGCGTACGATTATTGCAGGTTTGTAACATTTCTAAAAAAAATAACTGTTTGATATTAATAAACTTTATATATTTCTAAAGCTACGGACACACCAAATGAAGATGAAATTCACAATGTGATTATATCATTGAAAGTTGTATCTATATTATTTTCATCACACAACTTAAACCCTTGGAGTTTGTTTGACTCACTATTTCAAGATGTGGACGAAATCCAATCAAAGAATAGCGAAGAAGTACATATACCTAGTGAAGCAATTGTGTATTGCATAGAA
>NC_051846.1:36409921-36422835 GCF_002237135.1 Teleopsis dalmanni
ATTTATTGAGTAGTATATCAGTATAATATGTACAAGTACTATAGTTAATTCATTAATACATTAGCAATTAATTTTCATAGACAATGAAATTTTTATTAAATTCAATTACACTTTTTTAATTTTATCTATTTTATATAACATTATTTATTAGTAAGTATTGTAGCAAAAAAAAATATTTAAAAACTTTACCAAATGTCATTAAATTTGTTTAAACTATAAACGTATTAAGATAACAGTTCCTATAGTTTAATAGATTATTTATTACTAGTATTCTTAATTATTATATATTAAATAAAATAAATTGTTCCCCATAAAATTAATAGCAGCAATTTTGTATGAATTAGGATTTGTGATTTTTTATAGATAATTTGAATTAAAAATGTTATTTAGTAATCTATATTATATTATAGCTTTAATACTATATAGTATACAAACCTTTAGTAAGAAGAAGTCATAAATAATAATAATTTTATAAAAAAAAGATATTTGTGCAAAACAGATTAATTTTACTTTTTATTTTATCCCAATTAAATTTAATATCGTAGATAAAATATCTTTTTATATTTTCATATAATATTTCATATTGCTAGTTTCAAATTTTTTTTTTGTTAACATGAAACACGATTAAACAAATACAATCCAACATATTCAAAAGAAACTTAACGATAAAATAGAATATTGGTAAAAAATCAAATCCAGAAATATCGGTTTTAAAGTTTTTTATCGGATTTGCAGAAGATTTTTCAATATTACAAAATGAAGGTTTTATAGTATTTTTTTTAAATCAATTAATATGCTTTTTTTTATTTACGGGATTGATTACTTTTAAATTAATTCTTTTCAATTAGCTTCAAATACAATGGGTTGATTTTTAATGGGTTAGCTTGACGCATATTATTAAAACGAATTAATAATAAAAATTTTTTGAAAATTTTTAAAAAAAATATAATAATATAATACTGGACTCATTTAAGTAAAAAGACTTCTTAGGTTTTAAATTAAACCATGTTTAACGGAATAAAATGGTAAAAGATTAGAGTATTTCAATGAACTATTTTTGAGATATTAAAGGTTTTTGGTGTTTTCTTAGACACCACGTATCTAGCTCAATAGTGAAAGTATAACCTGTCCCTGCTTGTTTTATTTTTAAGATCCTTTAAAGTCTAAGTAAATTAAACAACTAGATTGACTGCTACAATTACCTCATGATGAATAAATCAAAAACGCCCTGTATATGTATATTATATTGTTATAGTCTAGAAATAACAAATTGTATCTACAAAATTTTACTTAATTTTTCAAAATATAGCAAACAGATGGTAAAAACCACAATAATTAATAGACAATTTTTTTTTATCGCTTTTCTAACATTCTGAGAAAAATCGCTACGTGTTTAATATACCATTTTATATGGTTTTAATTGAAATCAACAACTCAACTTAACTAATTATTTTATAAAATTTCCATAACTATTATTAGTAAAGTTTTTTTTTTATTTATTTTTAGTTTTAATTAAAAACTTTTGAGAAAAAAAATTACTATTGGGACAAAATACGGGTAGTATCGTAACTCCACATATAACATCGTATATGAATAGTTGTCAAGCATTTTCTCTATTTAAGGCATCATTTTTTACTAAGTTTTTATCAAGATTGAATTGATATAAATTAGTACTACCGCATTTATAAATAGATATGCATATCTAAATATATATTACTAAATACAATAAAAATAATTATAAATAATAATGAGATAAATAAATAAATATATAAATACATATAATATATAGATATATATAATATTTAAATATATAAATAAATCGATAAATACGTAGTCCTTATAAAAGAACTATAATATAATATTCTATAATTATATATAGAGTATTTTGAAATTTTTAAAACTGATGAAAGATTAACCAACTTTATATTATAAATAATTTTCAAAGTTATAAAACAGCTCTTCATATTCTAGTACTCTTTATTTTCTTCTCATAGTAAACCATAGGGTTTCCACAATTACTTAAAATCGTATACTTTTCATGTATATAGGTTTTATTAGATCACTTTGTAGATACGTACCTTCTAGATTCCAATTAATATACATGCATTCGATTTTTACAGGTTATGAGAGATCCGCAGTGGTACACTGTATCTTCCAATACTGGGCCAGAATAAGTCTGACTGGATATAATTTAGTTAACCGAAATTGGTTTCTGTTTTTATACATATGTGGGTCCATTGTACTCAAAAATTTGTGCAATGGTTTTATATTATTTTTCGATCTTTCATTGAAAGATTCATTGTGTCGAATTAGCAAAGTATATGTACTTGTAGGTTGTACCATATAGGTTACGTGCTCAATATACATATAGTTAGTTAATTAAGTTTTCTCTTTATTAATTGAATTTCAAACCTACAAATGATGGGTCTTAAAATTTTTATGTTTACGCTTATAGTAAATTAAAAATAGGATTATATTATATCCTATATAAATATAAGATTATATAGAAAAGTACAACATGGCTTTAGGCCGTCTGCTGAATATACATATAGCCGACCGACGGCTAAAATGCCATAGCTGTAAACTTTCTATATATAATATAATTGTTATAAATTTTTAGGTAATACAACAAATTTAAAATGAAGTAAAATAAAGCTAAAATACTACTACTACTACTATATATATAATCAAAAAATAATGAATTGTAGTTTATAAAATTTTATTTAAAATTATTTGTACTATTATTTATAATTAATATTATTAATTAAACCCATCTTATCCCGTTTAAAATTAGTTAATAATATTAAATAAAAATTCGCTAATTATTATTAATAAAGATAAAAAAATGTATAAGTAATAAAAAAAAATTATAAAGATTATTGTTGTTTTTGTTTCATAAAAAAATGTAATTATTTTGTCCTTTTTTATACATAAATTACTCGTTGTAAAAATAATTCATTGTAAAATAAAGCTACAAACTTTATTGTTGATATTAAAAATTATTGAATTAGAGTAGGGACCACATATAACACAACACTCATATTAACAACATTTAACAATTTTTTCATAATAAATTGTAGTTAAAAATTTCTTATAAATTTTATTAGCTTTTTTATTAGAATTTAAAATTTCGTATAATTGCAGTACAAATCTAGATAAAATGTTGAATTAAGTAAAAACAAAAAACATGAATATTATTGTAAATTTAAAATTTCTGTAGAGAATCTTAGGACATACAAAAAGTAAATCCATTTGAAAAACTTCTATATTCATATATTTAATAGGTAAAAATGTAAATTAGTAATTTTTGAGTAGAATCAAAAAGTTGATGATTTTAAAATATCTTTTGAAAATCATGTACTTAAAATAGTTAACATTCCTTGGGTAAAATTAGTACAGAAACTTACTGCTGCGCCGGCCTAAATTAATGCATATCAAAGTAACTATAAATAATTTATTTGTTATTAAATAAGTAATTAACATTTTTGACAATCTAATCGTTATATATATTTAATCATAAAAATTATGAATTATATATTAAAGATATTGTATTTTCAAAAAAAAATATAATAACCTATTTGGTATTAATTATGTATCTACTATATTTCAAAAATATATTTTACACTTTTTATTTTGAGTGCATAAAAATAAATTTACTCTACTATATACTACAATATATGAAAATATAAATAGTATATGTAAAAAATTTCATTTCAAAATTCAAAAGAAAAGCTATTATCAGTAATAATTTGTTTTGTTATAAATTTCTAATCTGTGTTTCTGAGACTTTATTTTAAATATTTATTTGACAAATTAATATTAATTAATTATTATTAATAGTACAACCTCCATACAATATGATATTTCTCATTATTTTTGGTTATTATTCCTATTGTGCAGATTATTCACGGTTAACAAATTGTGAGGCTCCACTAAATCTTGGGGCATCAAAAACTAGAAAATACATACGATAGCAAAAATAAATTATCTCAATTGTTGCTAAGTAATAAAGATATATAGTTATATATATACTTCATAATTTTTCAAATGCAGGACCTCTTGGTATACAGTAACAATTCAGAAGTATTTAGGTTAATATCTATTTTAACAGGGCACTGGTCAATAGGACAACATGGGGCTAAGCTCGATCTACACTATAGTATATCCTAAAATACATATCTACCGGTGCTCGAGGAAAAGAGGCACCCAAACACCAGTTGTATGTATGTTTCCAGACTTTCACAGTACCAGGTTTAAACTTGTGTTGTCCCCTTTCTTTACATATCGACACTATTTCCAGCATTAGCATTGGCCAGACACTCGCATTTATCAATGTTTCCGGTTGGCTCTAACATAACCATTCTTCTACCCATTATTACGAGAGATTTTTGAAATTAAAACGACTTTCGTAGCTAATTGAGGAGGACTCCTCCACTTCAGCTAAGCTAACCTTAATATATATGGAGTAAAGTGTTATCACAGTCACATTCTTTTCATTTTTTGAATTTCGTTATTGCTTTTGTTTTAATTTATTTTTAAAACCAAGCAGTAGAGATTTGAATCAATTGTTTTATGAATAATACCTAATAATGGTGGAAATTCACAAGTAATCTATAAAAATAATACGATAATAAATTTTATTTAAATATCGATTCACTTTTGCAAATTTGTTTGATTCAATTTCTTTCACTTAGTTTATGAGTGGTCCAAACTTCTATATTCCTTTTCTAACCAATTTTAGGGCATTGCCTTTAAATGATGTTGTTATTTATTAGTGAGTTTCTGAGTGATGTAGCCAGTTTTTGTGTATCTTACCGAGAATTTTATTGAGCTTTAAAATAACTAATAAAAATTAGTTGATTACGGTAAAGTAACTTCATCATACACTGAATATAGAATATGCCACATTTTATATCACTCATCTTTGCATTACAATAATGTTTAACGAGAAGCACCATTTGTAAGAAAGTAATATAATAAATCAATAGGTTTAAATGTATGCCTGATGTCTTTATAATATAATATCTTCTTTTGTTCGAAATGGTTAGTTTCCAAATGTACTTCAATGAAAAAAGACAGAAAATCGCTTAATACTTTCCTTCAACCCAATATTATTTTGACTGAATTTTTATTAAATTATTAGTAAAAATGTATAATTAATTAATTTTAATTAATTAAATTTACATTGAACTAATAAATTAACTATATTATTCTAGTTTAAAACGAATATAATTTGTCTTAAGCTGCTATATCAATTTTCAGTTATCAACCTATCTTCACCTTTATTTTCGCAGAGACTTCTATTGAAAAATCTGCAAATAAAAAAATAGATAATTTTAGTACCTGTATCATAAACCATTCTTATCTGATTCGTTTAAATACAACTCATAATAAAACCCAAAAATTTATTTTAAAAACCTGTTATGTTAGAGATGAGGAACTTTGGAAATAGTTAAAATTTGTAAGTTTCATGTATTTTTCAGGAAATTTATTTAGAGATATAGATATATTTATATTACTTACTTAGTTGGCCATTACAGACGTGTGTCGTCCTTGTCCGCGTCGAGTAGCCTCCGCCAGTCAGCCCGATTAATTGCTTTCTGACGCCAGTTGGTAGTACCGAGCGCCCCCAAATCGTTGGTCACCTGGTCCTTCCACCGAAGATGCGGACGTCCTCTACCGCGGTTTCCACCTGCGGGTACCGAGTCAAATACCTGTCTAGCCGGAGCACTTTCTTCCATTCGCACGACATGCCCAAGCCAGCGTAGCCGCTGAATTTTTATGCGCTTAACTATGTCAATGTCGCGATTTAGCTCATACAGCTCATCGTTCGATATATTTATATAGTTATTATATAATACTGATTTTGGCTAAACATTTTCTTTTCAAATTTACATTTATGCACTCAAGTTTCAGAGTAGTATTTTTTGAGGTGTCTTAATCTATATAAAAACGCTAGGTATATACACGTACAGATAAGAAAAAAAATCAAATTACTACTTGTACTAATATATACATTTTCACAACACGTTAAGCAAAAACTAAACAATCAGCATAAACCCGTATTTAAAAGCAGGCTATTAAAAATAATACTTACTAATATAATTTAAAATATTGAAATTTAACTAACCAAACATTTTTTTTCTTTTCTTAAAATCAAAAATTTCTTCATCTTACTATGTCTCTGTGTCAACATTGAAAATGCAAAAACTCATAAACACGCATTTACCATATAAACACTTAACACCATATAACATATGCCAAATGCTTTGGGACTTTGCTTATTTGTGTACGTTTGAATATGTGTGAACTAAACGGACAAATAATTTTGTTTACTTATAATTTAAACACAAAAAAAAACAAAAAAATACTAAACAAATTTGATATTTCCAAACTACAAATGAACTTCAAAAATACCAACATTATATCCACACAACATTTCAACCATACCACAAACCAAATCAACCAACACATTATGGCATACAGCAACAGGAGCAGGACCCAACAAATTTGTATATAGCAAATTTGCCTACACATTTCAAGGAGACCGACTTAGAGAATATGTTATCCAAATATGGGCAGGTTGTGTCTACCCGAATTTTACGTGATCAGCAATTGAATTCTAAAGGTGAGTAGCAATTCTAAAGTAAGATAATTCCTTGCCTATAATTTTAATCCTTATATATCACTTTTAGGCGTTGGTTTTGCACGCATGGAAAGTCGTGAGAAATGTGAACAGATTATACAAATTTTCAATGGGAACACAATACAGGGTGCCAAAGATCCACTACTAGTTAAATTTGCTGATGGTGGTCCCAAAAAAAAGAATCTCTTTAAAACTCCCGATCCCAATGCTAGAGCGTGGCGTGATGGTTCTGAAGGTATACCAGTTACCTATGATCCGGCAATGCAACAAAATGGTGTTAGTGTTAATGTTGGCACTCCAATTAGTGTGCCATATTCGCGTTTCCCACCACCAGTTGGTGGTTATCCAATGGCTGGTTCTCAATGGATACAAGGTTATATGATGCCACAACCTATTGCTCAGGAAGATCATGTAAGAAAATGTTGAAAAAGATATTGATTAACAGGAGTAGCATTGTTTTTATAACATAGGCAGTTAACCTAATGGAAATTATTCGCGATTGGTCCCAAAATGTAGATACAGCTACTATTGAATCACTAGTGTTTCCTAATAATGGAGGCAAAATTTGTCTGGGAAAAATACCGACTAAATAAGAAAATGAAGTTAAAATATTATATCCATATTCGTTTTACAAAAATCTGTTTAATAAATTTTTTATTAAAAGGCGAATATAGAATTTTCGGGAACAAATAAATATATAATAACATCTACTATATTGATTAATTATACGATTACTTGCTGTTGTTTGTTATAAATTTTTTATTCAATATATTCCTGCAATGAATTGAAGGAATAAGTCGCGTAATTCTTAACATAAGATTTTGGGTCAGTTGGTTAATGAACACTAATTCCGAGCTTCAAATGTGGCAGAGTACGAGTTCAACACTTGGCATTTGCAGTATCAAAAAATTATTTTCTAATAATTTAATTGAATTAAATTTTTTATTTAATATCCTCCTGCAAGGAAGGAATGGAAGTAAAAAGTCATAGAGTTTTTAACATAAAAATTTGGATTAATTGGTTAATGAATACTGACTCTGAGCTTCAAATTTGGCAGGGTATGAGTTCAACTTTTGCTATTTGCAGTCTCAAAAAATTATTTACGAATAACTAAATATAAGAAATGAACGATAATTGGCAACACACGAAACCAAGTAGTAAATAGCCAAATATTCAATTAATTAAAAATAATTAAAAATTTTTGTTGTTGCAATTCACTACTCTTCAATAAAACTTTTTTACTGAAAACAATAGTTTATATTAAGAATTTATTTCTTTCGTCAAAACGGACGTTTAACATAAATTTAGTAAGAATTTAGAACAATCATGGCTACAGATTTTGATTACTACTGTACAGCGAAAAGATTAGGCAAGAAATTGCTCTTGCATGAATTGTTTCTAAGGCCATGGAATTTGCAGCACAATAGTGTAAATAATTATCTTATAATGTGTCCATCAATAAGTATATTATTATCTTGCGATAATCAAGCACCATTTGCCTGACAGGCAGATTTTAAAATCAGAATAGTCCAATGATATTTCCAGTCCAAATTCTGAATATAATTTTTCCCATCTCATTTATTATTCTTTTAAATATTCATTTTTAATGATATATACCATCATTCAGGTTGAGACAGTTATAAGAACAAAAACCTTCATTTATTTAATAAAAAAAATAAATTTTATTAAATATATTAATTTTAATTTTCATTTTAGTACATGCAAATGGCTGCTGCACCACAACTTGGCGTTGCTTCCTATAAACCTGATGCTGTGAATCAGGTACAACCTCGTGGTATATCAATGATGGTTAGTGGAGAAACAGCTGTACCATATGGAGCAATGGTGCCACAATTGGCCACATTACAAATTGGCAGCTCGGTTAGTACGATAAAATTATAATACAAAAGATAAGAATAAATCCTGTTATTGTATATGTGTTAATACATTTTAAATATTAATATGTAAGAATTATATTTTATATTTCTATATCCTCTTTCATTGATTTAAATAATAATTTGTCATTTTAATTCGGTACAATATTTAAATACTATGTTAATTTGTGTTAATATATTTTCTTTTAATTTTTTTCTTTTTTTTTGTTTTTATAGAACTTTTCTCCATCATTACAGTATATTAGTCCAACTTATCCATACTATGCACCTCCAACAATTTTTCCAACAATGCCAATGACAGATTCTGAACAAGCTAGCACAGCTGCATCACCCGATGAGGCATATACACAGTATCCGCATCCAGCTGCCCCTAAATAGGTTTTCGCGAGGTGAGTGCGTGTATTTTGAAGAGTTTTTCTGCTTTAAGTAAAATGAGAGCCAAATCTTTAAATCACTATCCGTTACTTTAACCCATTAACTTACGGGGGTGAGATCTATATTCTTTAAGTATATTGCATGCAATCTTTAATCACAATACTGATTGATATTAATAAGCTATTCCACAATAGAACTAATTGCTCCAAAAGCGGCATTAAGTCTAAACTCTAATTGCTTTAATCTTTATTTTGCATTCGCTTCTAAATTTTGTATAAATATATCCTATCCATTGATAATCTTTGGTGCATATACTTACTATATTTATTTTATATATCATGTAAAAGATTACAAATCCATATAAAACAAAACGGTATATTTTAAAAAAGAATTATTTATTTGCTAAGAAAAAATTTAAGACACTTAAATTTAACTTAATTTAATTAAAAAAAAAATTCTTTAGGATTTGATTTGCTTGTCCTGCTTGCCTGTTTGCTTTATATATTATAAATCTTAGAAATTTGAAATAATCTTACAAACATGAAACTTCACACAAAAAACTGCTGGCAACCCTAAATGCACTTGCAATAATTTTTTAAATGCTTGGTTTTTTTTTAATTTATTTTTTATTTATTATAGTCTTGAATTTTATTTTTTTTTTATTATAAATTACAAATCTTAAATAAAGTCAATAGAATAATAAGAAACCAATAGAATGAACTATCGCATTATGCTCTAAAAGTCATCTAGATCAGAGTTTCTTAATCAATGGTCTGTAGCATTCTCACCACTAGTCCAAAATATAAATTTTTTTATTATAGACCTTTTAAATAGTTTAAAATAAATATTAAAAATATACTGCTTTTAAAATTAATTGTTATATATTATAGTTTTTATATAATATTGGTACTGGTCTTCGAAAATGCATTGAATATTTTTCTGGTTTATAGTATTTTTAGAATTAAGAAAACTGATACCAATATATTTTAGTCAATATATTTCTAACAATTTTATCTAAATATTACATAAAATTAAAAATTAATTTTAAAAAACATATATAAAAAAATTTAATTAAAATTAATAATTTAAAATTATTAAACCAGTTAGCAGATAACTGCAGATTTGGACACAAAAATAGACAAATTCAGAATAGACAAATTCAGATTATTATTTTTCAAAGATATTTTTCTTTAACAGTTTTTTGATAAAAATATTTTATTATATTATTATTTAATATATTATTATATATATATTATTATATTATCAATATTTTGTAACCAAGAGTTACAATATATTAAAATTTCCAGAACGAAATCGAATAAACCAATCCATAGTACGACATTTAGAGTATGGCGTAACGCCATATAATGCTTTTGCGATTGTTTCGCTTTCTTTGTAGCGTTCAAGCAACACGTACCGTATTTCTTCTTTTTCTATGATATATTATTCATTTTTAGATCAATATAACTTTTCACTCAAACGAGGAATTACACAACTGATTTATATATATGTATTTATATATATTATTTATATACAATTGGGTTATAAATGTATTGTAGGTATCATAATTAATGGTAGTAGTTTCTCATGAATTTTAGGTAGTTGAGTCGAAATACTTATAGGTCTATATAATGACGGCAAAGATAGGTCATTTCCTAGGTTAAAAATTTTTTTTATTTAAGAAAATTTGCATTGCTTTTTTTTTAACTAACTAATTGGTCGAGTTAACTATAAGATATAGTCAAAATGTTGTAGGTAAATACTAAATTCTTTTTAGTACTGGGGTGGGAATATTTTTAACAATTAATTTAGATTTTCTTTTCTTACTAATGTATGTTCTTTTACAGAAGCTGCATGTTAAATTATTTTAAAAATGTTTCTAATAATATCATTTTTTAATTTTTTACAAAAGATTTAATGATAAATCCAGATCATAAATAAAAAGTTAATATTTTGGAATAGTACTTAGTTCACTTTTTGAATTCTTTGCAATTGATATTTAATTTAAAAAATTATTTAATTTTAAATTTACTTCAGTCTCCTTATTAGTTAAAATATTCAGTTAATATATTTGTAGCATATATATTGAAATTTCATTTAACTAAAATTTGGTACGAATATATAAAATTGTAGGTAAACAAATGTCATAAATAAATTTTTTTTTTAAAAAAAATAATGCCATCGGGAAAATTTCAGTTTTTTTAATAAAATTGCATCTAATTGCAAAATTGAAATAAAAATAAGGAATCTAAATTTTCGGTTTATATTTTGAAAAAATATATATATAATATATTTTTTCTCGCCGACGCGTCTTATGACGAAAAGAAAGTATTTAAAAGGTAATCGGGTTTGAATAGAAATGAAACGACAACAATGAAAATTTCAACGAATTGAAATCCTGACACTTGTTGTCCAAACTTATTATATACGGACTATAAACTAATTTTAAAAATTCGAATATTTCCTAAAACCACTTATGCTGAGTACTTGGCAATACTCGAAACAGCGTTGTTTTTGAAGAGCATCGAAAGCACAGTGAGACCTGAACAACCCACTAAAGCCAAAATTTAAAGACAGCCAAATTTCAATAGATTAACTAAAACTTTTCTTTGTTGTTTTTTCATTTCTATTCGAACCCTTATAAAATTCTTTTAAATTTAAAAAAATTAAATTGTTTAAACTTTTTTTAAATTAATCGAATATTTTATATTTATATATAATAATATATATAATTATATATATTAAATTTAATATAATATATAATTATATTTACAACATTAAAAATTTTATCTCTATCATTTACATTGTCTGAGATATGGCTATTTAAAAATTAGTCTAAAATACAAATTCTTAAACACTATAAGGTCTGTATTTCCTTGAAAAAAAAATTTTACAACTGTTTTCCAAGTTTTTTTTAATATACCTTACATTTTATTTGAAAAAAGGAACTTATAAAATAAACTTCCTCCAAATCGGAGCCGATGAAGTCAATTTTATATATATTTATATTAAAAAATTATAAATTTATAATTTTTTTATTTATTTCAATTTTTTTTAGTTAAGCTTTACTTATAATATAAAACCCACAAAAATTGAAAAATTTTCTATTAACAAATTTTAATTAAATTTTTTTTTTTATTTTACAGATGTAATTTCATATTACCACACTTAACATTGTAACGCGATAATATCTGAACTGGATTCGGATTATAAACATTAATTTTCTTTAAAATTAAACAAGCAAGGAAACAAGAAAAAACCATCAAAGATGAAAAAGCAAATTTACAACTACAAAACTGTAGTTAAAAATATTTTTAATAACACAATTTTTTTTTAATGATTATCTGTTTAAGTGACGAAGATGAAAATAAGACTAAAATTTAAATAAAAATAATATTTAACAAAAAGTAATTTACAAACAATTAAAGAGAAGCAAAAATATATAAAAACATATTTTGTAAAAAAAAGTTAAACAGAAGTAAAGATATAAAATTAAGGAAATATGAACAAAAAGCGCAAATTAGAATTGCAAAATAAAGTTGAAGATGCTAAAAACTAAATTAATTTCTAATGCAAAGCCACATTGGAACTCAATCTCATTCTAAGTCAGTCAATAGAAGAGCAAAAATAGACGTAAACGACAAAAAAATAAGTTTGGTGCTTAAAGTATAAAAATATAACGCTTTTTTTTATACTTACTGAATTGTTTATAAAATAACTTAAAAACAGGCGAATGTTTTTAACTTCCAATACATTTGCAAGAATTTATTATTATTACATGAAAATTTTGGGTAAAATACCTATTTGTAATTCTCAGAAAAAATAAAATAAAGATCACTGATCGATCATTAAAATCAACCCATTTTTAAAAATATTTTTTTTATTATATTTTTTAATTATTTTTTTATTTTATTATCTTTTTTATTTTATTATTTTTTCATATTTTAAAAATATGAATGTAATTTTTTTTAATAATTTTTTTTTATATATTTTTTAAT
>NC_051846.1:36422935-36429165 GCF_002237135.1 Teleopsis dalmanni
AAAATCATTTGAAAAGAGTAGGCGCCGCAGGGATACTCGATGTATGGGTACCCCATAAATTAATGTAAAGAAATTTAATTGAAATTTAATTACTATCAATGAAACGCTGTTAACGAAATCAAACTGTGGTTAAGACGAATCAGCACAGCTCATCTTCTAGTCAGAAATGGACTAAATACAATACAATATCCAACGCAACCCAACATGATCAAACGCCTCCATAAACAACTTAAAAACTTGAATTGACGAGTGCCTGTTGTTATTAAAATTAAATTATCTATTAGGAGCCACTCCATCCTGGTTCTGAAACAACGGTTAATTCGGTCCTCGAACGCTTGAACAAAACAATCAAGGAAAAATTACTAGAATTGACCAGACTTACAGAAAAATTGCTGTGTTTTAACATGACAATAGTAAACCACATACATTTTTGATAGTTCGAAACCAATTGGCAGAACTTGTTTGGGAAGTTTAAATGCATCCACCTTATAGCCCGGACCTTGCACTATCTGACTAGCATTTTTTTCGGTTTCTGCAAAACTTTCTTAACTGTGAAAAATTAACCGATCAAAGTGACATTCTATATCGATGGATTTATGAATCTACCATAAAAATGACAAGAGGTCAAATATTATAATGGTTAGTGTAGGGAAAATTGTTCAAAAATGTAAAAGTATTTTTTCAGACATTAGATATATAAAGTGACATAAGAAGTAAATGTCATAATTTTTCAAATTTACAAAAAAAAATTGCAAAAGCAAAAATATAAAATTTGGTGATTGTAACTTTTAAACGTTTCAATTTATTTTCAATTTACTTATAAAAATAATTCTGTGTTTTTAAACAATTTTATTAATTACTGTTTATACTTAAATAGTTGCAAGTGTTTTCCTTTTTTAAAAAAAGTTTAACAAATTTGGACTTACACGGTTAAGTCCCATTTGCGCATATTTGTTAATCGAATTGCAATAGTGTAAACGCACTGTCAGGAACGTAAGTAATTATGCTGTAGTCATTTTATGCTATGTTTACACTTATTATAATTCAGCCCACATTTGTGTGGATTTTATAAGAAAACCCCTTTTATTACTGCAAATTTGTTAAGTCAATTGCGAGAGCGTAAACGAACTGTTAGATTAAAATAACCAATTTTCGCATAGCTAATTTTTGTATATACATTTTTTATATACACTTAAGTTATCGTTGTAAATAACATACTTTATATTAATGAAATTTTTCACTAAATATTAATATAGTTCTACTTAACTGCAAATTTACTAATATGTATACTTTTATTTCTTTTAATTTCAGTACGGACAAAGAGTTCCCACAGCGGCTTCACCAAGTAACACAAATTCAAGCAGCTCATCAAATACTGGCTCCCAGAGTGGCACATTAAGCACTAGTCTGAGTAATACCAACACAAATACAACAATGGGTCCTACAGGTAATAACGGTACACAGCAACAGGGTGAACAATTGTCAAAAACAAATTTATACATTAGAGGATTACAGCAAGGCACAACAGATAAGGATTTAGTTAGCATGTGCGCACAGTAAGTAACATTTTATGTTCAACTCTTAATATAATTAGTATAAATTACAAATTAATTTTGCCTACTTACGAACAGTAATTAAGATATAAACATTTCATTCGAAGTAATAAATTTAAATTAAATATGTTAGGATTCTTACTTATAATTTAAACTTAATTTTAAATTAACTATTTTCTATATATACTTCATCTGAGGGTTATTTGAATAAACTAGAATATTCTTATATATATGTTTTAAAAAATATGTATTAAAATTATTAAAGATAATTTACCTGTATTTAACAATTTGGTACAAAGTTGGATTCAACAATGTCAGTCATCTGCATGCAAGTCCATTTAAATAAGAGAAATTCTAGTGATTCCTAATAGGAATATCAGTATTGTAGTGACTTTATCCTATAAGAGAATTTTCTCGAAGATTGAATACCGCGTTAATTAATTTCTGTTACGGTTGTGGGTAAGACCAACGCGTACTCAACGATGGTTAATCGTGCCAGAGATTGAGTTTTTATGGAACTTAGTTAGTTCAATACCTTTCTTTGAAAAGTATTTTATGTTTGAGGTTTAAAGTGGTTTTTAAACTCTTGAGTTGTATATAGTAGGACAATGAGGCATTCCAAACAACAAACAAGTTCTCAAACTGTCTGTTTACCACAAACCTCTCTCAAATGATAAAATTTTTGTAATGCAATATAAGAACCTTTTTGTCAACAATTGACGATTAAGTACTACGTCATTACCTATAGAAAATTTATCTACTCTACATGAACTGAACGCACTACTATATCGTCTCTTTGTTTACTCACTTACATCGGATGTAACATTTCATGGTATTTATCACCTTTTCAGAAACCTTGTCTTACCGCATAATTCTTAAGTCATTACATGGCCGTTACAGCTGAGATAGGTTCGCTAAACGTCGTCTGTTTTTCAGTTTTATCTAGTTATTATCATTATCTATTCTTAAGGTCCATGTTATATAGAGTGTTACGTCAAAATTTACTATTTCAGGCTATGAAGACAATGCATATTATGCAGTGTTATATTTTTACTATTACTTTAATACTATTTTGTTGAGCCTAAATTTTAAAGGTAATGTATATATTTATATATAAGACTGCTTTCACTGAGTAATGAGGCACTGAGTAACGAGGCCTCGAATTTAAACTAATACTTTTTTTCTTCTCTCACTCTAATTTTTTTAATTTATATTGAAAGCAACAACGATTTCGATTTTGACGTGCCCGTAATTCTCTACATAACATGGGCCTAATAGTTATATGTGGTATTTTTATTTTTCTCTCTTCTGTTTTTTTCTCTATCAGGCGGTATGAGTTACTTTATCAATTGTTATAATTTTATATCATTATAAAAAAATGTACATTAAAATCAAATTAATTATTTTTTCATTTATCTTACAGATATGGAACAATAATTTCAACCAAGGCTATTTTAGATAAAACAACAAACAAATGTAAAGGTATTTTTTTCTTCACCATTTCTCATCTTTATTTATGTGTTTTTTTTTAATTACTTAAATATTAATTTTGAATTACTGAAAATGTAATAAAATTAATATTTTTTGTGTTGTCCTAATTGTGGTGTGTAATTTTTATTGGCTATTAAAAGTCACATTTAAAGTCTTACTTTTGTCAGTTTTATTTGAACTTAAGTTTATCATACTTTTTATTTATCTATTAATTTTTTCTATGTTTGAAAAATACAAAAACTATTAAATTTTTTACATTTTTCAGTTTTTAATTTATGTTTTTTGTTGTGTCATTAATAAAAAAATGCACAAAGTTTTTTTATTTACTGTCAATAGTTTTTCAAGCATGTTTTTTGCTTTAACTAGTAATTATAATGAATACTGTAGATAGAAACAGTTGCATTATTATAAATGTAACTTAAACAAGGAAAAAAGTTAATAAAAGTCAGTACTTTAATACGTATGTAGTTTAAAATTTCTAATAAAAATTTAAGATAGAACTTTTTACTGAAATAATTGATATTTAATTTAGTTTCAGCTTTGCTCAATTAAGAGGAAACCAACTTTTAAAATTTAAAAACTAATTTTTTTATATTCTTATTAAAGTCAACCAAAGATAAAGTTATACTACAAATTTCGTAACTTCATAAATGTTTGCATTTAGTCAACTTTCTTATTAGTTACTAATTACAACTTTTTTCCTTGTTTTTTATTTATATATATATTTTTTTCCAATATTGCTAAAGTTTCTTATAATTTTGTTTCATTTTTTTTCCTATTGTAGTTGGTAGTTGATGTAGTTTAAAAAGTTTTGCTTTTTATGTATTAATTATGCTTTGATAAATGAACAATAATCAAAACAAAACAAAACAACAACAAAATGTATCTATCTTTTCAGGCTACGGTTTTGTTGATTTCGAATTACCAGCATATGCAGAAGGAGCTGTCAAGGGTCTACAGGCAAAGGGCGTTCAAGCTCAGATGGCCAAAGTGGGTATCTGGGTGCTTCATAGGCCGGCCATTGTACGTTTGTTTGCATGCAAGTAATATTCACCCCTCACCAAATCCCATACTCCAAATTCTTTAGTTTTGTTTTTGTGAACTTAGTACATTACATATTTATTTGTTATAGTAATTTGTTATTAGTATATATATACTTTTTTTATTTTACAAAAACAACAATAACTATAATTGTTTTGAGTATAATAAGTTTATTTATTTTTATTTTCTTTTATATTATTTGAGTTATGTTATTTTAAAATATAAGAATATTACACATACAGTATATAGATTAACTACAAGTTTGATTTGAGATTCTTCCATAAAAATTGTCTCTTAATGATAAGATATTTTATGCAGTTTTAATTGATAGTTTTGTCCACGGCAAGATTTCTACAAGCTCTTCTTTATTAAATAAGTCTTATTTCGGTTAATGTGTGACCCTTTGCTCGTCATAGGATCTACGGAAACTAATGCAGTATAGGCAAATGTGGTGTTTTTGTAGAGATAAAGATAATACTCAAATATTACTTTATCATTTTAAAACGATATGTCATTAGGTTTTATCAACCTCTTAAACATTATGTATGTAAAGTATTGATTTCCAAATTTTGATTGTTTACTATGGAACTCTTAAGATTTGCGTATAAAATTCACAAATTTTTTATAAACATTAAATTAATTACAAAAAAATGCTGAATTAAACATGACATTTTATCACATGTAATGTGATAGGGCATACTACATATGTGAGTGCAGTTCAACTATTCCAGCGCTTGATCTAATTTTATAGAAAGTTTTAATAGTCTTATTAAGTTATGACATTCAACTTCTTAAGAAAGCTTTTTTCCATATCTACAATCTTAACAAGTTATTTTCCAAGTTGTAATTTTAGCTTCTAACACAGAAAAATATCGCGCAAAGACGTGTTAAGTGGGTAAGATATATGGCCCTTCACGTTCGTCAAGTCTTTTGCTAAAACCTATAGCATAACAATGGCTATGTTGAATTCTAGTTGCGCGAAATAGTTCCTATTTATAATACGTATCAAGCAGACTTTATATACCCAGGGAAATCATGTATACTGTAATATGCCTACTTTCGATGCTCTTTTGGAAATAAAATTTGGTACTAATCGACCGGTGATGAATTTTATATTCGATATATCAACTTTCTAATACTCTTAGCCGTTAAAGACAGACCAGAATGAAGCGAATCACCCACCATATTCATTTATACCAATCATATGCTCTCGTTTTTGAAGTTTTTCTGAATATTGAAATTTATCAAAATTTATTGTGAAATCAAGACGTACAGAAAATTAGAAAATCTAATTCACACTATTCATTCATTTATAGCATTCATATCCCCATGTTTTTGAAAAGTTGTACTGAATATTGAAATTGATCGAAATCCATGATCAAATCAAGACACTCAGAAAGTCGGGAACTCCCCCTCTTAATACCGTCTCAACATATTGACCCATTTTTTTACTCCAACTCATAAACTTAGGTACTTCACTGCAAATAATTATTTTTTAATCTATATTAATGTATTTTTATAATGACCCACGTTTCTGTTGAATTTTCATTATGATGTTCTAAGCATATTAGTAAAAATCGAAATAAATTTTACAAATCTTAGTTCCGAAGAAATCATTAATTTTTTTCGAACGAAAATCAAAAAATCTTTTCTGTTTTATGAAATTTCTTACTTAAATTTATATTCATATCGCATAATGACACAAGCTCTATTTGGCATAAATGATTTCATAGTTTCTACTTGTAGAGTATCCATATACATATGGATTTTATTTCAAACAAATTGAAATATCTAAATGCGCTTTGTCTGAAATTTAAGATAAGCAAAAAATTATATTCAGAAACTTAATGTAGATTTCAATTGGATTATCACGAACTGCATTGAAAATATTATTTCAAAATAACATGTAGCATATGAATATTAACTATTACGTTTTAATTGTTTATAGTTTGCTATGTAAATTTTGAGATAAAATATAACATATTCGCAATCAGCTATATAATAAATTATAATTTTTAACATAACATATTAAAGTAAAAAATATTTATAATATTAAACAAGACATATTAGCAATTATTACATATAAAATAATTTTAATTATTTTTTTGTTCAGACAAATCTTTTTTTAAAATACTCTTAAAACCT
>NC_051846.1:36429265-36437667 GCF_002237135.1 Teleopsis dalmanni
CATTTTGGGTTGTATGTAGTCTAATAAATTCCTAATTTGATGGCCACGTTCAGCACATACTTTTGTGAGAATTGATATTATTTAAGCTCTTATTTGCTTGTAGACTTCTTTCTTGTTCAGTGATAAGAAAAAAAAGAAGATGATCAAACATCTTTTCTGCTCCTATATAGTGCATAATAATAAAATTATATAATATAATATAAATATTGCATTATTATCAGTTTAAGAACTTTTTCTGTGCTGAGTTTCCTTACCAAAGTTACTAAAGTTTATAATTAATAACTATAGAACTAACTAAGAAATAACAACTATTTTGAATTTCTAAGATTTCTTGCATCAACACAAGAGTACAAAGAGAATTGAATGATTAAAGGATCCTAAGAAAATTTTGTAGCAACAACGTTTATTTTTGGCTAAAACTGCGTAGACTCTTCACTTAGGAATTTAACGGCCTTGTTCATCTACTTACCTACGCTTCTAATACTCCTCTGTTTTCCTTCGTTTTGCAGCGGATTTTTTTTTTCAAGTATTCTTAAAAAGTGTGTTCCATTAATCTGTTACGATAATAAATTATCTAATTTTTAAAAATTACCTATGGGTTTATAATTAGTAACTATAGAACTAACTACGAAATAACAACTATTTTAAATTTCTAAGGTTTCTTGCATCAACACAATGGTACAAAGAGGATTGAATGATTAAAGGATCCTATGAATATTTTGTGACAACATAACGATTATTTTTGGGGCTATTATTTAAGTAATAGGCTATTGAAGCACCCCGACCTAAAAGATCTATTGTGCACCTAAAGGCCCAGCTAGGACAATTTTAGACTATTTATGAATCTTGTAATTGCTGTGGGCTAATTTTACCTATATGACTTGGGGCTAATATCCCGCTTCCAAGGTAATCGAGTGTACGTCTTGCAACCGCTGGGCAGTTGCATAGAACATTTTTGGGGCTAAGTCTATAGCTTGTTAACTTAGGAAATCGACAGTCATGTTCATCTATTTACCTACTCTTGTGATATTCTTCTTTTTCCCCTCGTTTGGCAGTGAATTTTTTTCTTTCAAGTATTCATAAAAATTATGTGCCATTAATATGTTATGACAATTAAATTACCCAGTTCTTATAAATTAACTTTGAAAAAAAAAATTTTAAATTAAGATTTCTTAGAAAGCAACTTAACATTAGTTATTTTTTAAAAAAAAATATATTAATTGAATTAAAAATACCACACCCCAGCGGTTCAAATGCTAATGACACTTATATGCAAATGATGATAAAGTAAATATAATAAAGTAATTACGTTAGAGTAGAATAAAACGTGATTATTATTTAAATGTGATTACTATTGAATTTCTGATTATATAAAATGTGAAACTGATTATGGTTGGTCATGTACAGAATTCATTTTTTAAGATAAATCAAAAATTGTCGTCACTCGTGTAGTGAAGTACTGCAATTTTCTGCAAAATTGATAGCTTAAATATTATTCCATTTTTTCAATTTTTTTTTTTTTGGAAAGATTTGTCTGAAATCACTTATTCGGTTTAACATTAATTTCATTTATTGTGAGTAATTTACCTTTTGTAATACTTTTTCTACTAACATTCAATCTTTTCTACTGATGCCAGATTTATCGTGACTTGTGATAAAAACAACTTCTCAAAGTGATTTTTTTTTCTTGTTTTTTTTTTTAAATTATTTTTCCATTTATTTCTACTTTTTTTTTTGTTTTTTGCTTTTTGGATACATTTTCAGATTTGTACTCATGACAACAAATGCGATTGTGTTTTCAGTTTGTGATAAATAAAAATCATAGCTGAAAAACGTGAATAATGCACATTTAATTCTACAAAAGTTCAGTCAAATGTCAAAACAGAATGGAAAATTTTATGAATGCAATTAAAAATTATATATCTGAAATAAATATTTGCTGTGCTCAGTGACCCCGCATAAAATGGCATTATTGGTTCATTCGCTGGCACAATAAACAAGTATGTGTATAAATAGAAAAACACTGTTGCTTCCTTGTTTCTTATATCTCATACTAGACTCTCACACACATACACACACACACACGCATATATCTATTTTATTATAGCTGCTGATGAAATTTTTTTTCATTATTTTCGGTTTATTTTTGGTAGGGAAAACCAAGTACATCACAATAATCATTAAATTCCACCTTCACAACCTTCATAAAATGTTTAGATACACAATACAATAAACAAGTTGAAATACTTGCCAGCGACGTCACCTAAACTGCCTGCCTGCCTGCCTGCCTGCCTGCCTGCCTAACTGACTGTTTGCCTGCCTGCCTGTCTGCTTCCTTATGATGTGCGAATTTAGGGGTGGTTTCACTTTCTGCACATATCATATATATCTATATATATATGTAGATATATTAATACCTATCTATGTATAAGTACGTGTATTAATGCACAGATAATTTTCCATTTTCACACCCTGAAGATACAAATGCACAGATACCCGCACAAACATACAATGAATGTACCATCATTTGCCAGTCTCTTGACTGCGTTTTCATTTAACGCTGCTCGTGATTTACCATGAAGTAGTCTTATCAAGAATTCTGCTTTTGGTTCTGCTATCGTCATTGGGTTTATTATAATGCGTATCTCATGGTTGTGTTTTTCTTCAGTTTTTCCATATGCGTACATTCTGTTGCATTATAGTTTATTTGCCACTGACTGACTTAGCATCCATCCCTAGCACCAAATCCAAATGCAATTCCAGTATTTTTCCTCATAATTATCGTGGCTATAGTTCCTGATTTGAATTATTCCTATTCTTCAATCTAAAAATAATCAATATCACTTAATTTATCATTTTAAAAATAAATAAGCAAATAAACACAGAGGGCAAATAAAATAACAAATAACTGAAATATTTACTGGTACTGCCCTATTCAAGCGTTATCAGTATCTAACATGCTGTTCCATTCAGTAACTAATATTTTTCTTATCTACTGCAGATTTTTTTATTTGCCTTTTATCTAACAATAATAATAATGAGTACTTATACTCGTACAAACTTTTTTTTTTAGTTTACAGTGGCACAAATACGAATACATGAGTGCTTAATTGAATTATTTTAAATTTAATTTTAACGTTCGTTATGACGGCAGTAACTATTTTACTTAACAGAAACTATTGTATTGAATAGGGAGATTTTAAACAGTAGTGAATTACAACAACAAAATTTTTTGTTATATTTTAATTAATTGAATTTTTGGCTGACTTACAGCTGTATTGCTAAATATCCATCATTAGTGGTCTGGGGCTTATTTTTTATGTTTAATTATTCTTAATTACTCTTAACTAAGCGCAGGGCAGTCGCCGGCCTTACGCTTCTTCAAGAACATGGCGAAGGATAATTGATGCCGAATTAACATCAGCGCGCTAGTCATGAAACGACATCTGCACGACTGCTCCAAATAGAATACTGTTCAGAGGAATTGTTGAGACCCTATGCTCACTGAGAGTTAACGGAACAAAGAAGAAGAATTTATATTTTAAATTGCTATGAAAGAGACTATTAATTGAATAATATTATACTTTATGTATAATTTTAAAATGTGTTTAGATAACTAATAAATATTACATTTGTATATCGAAAATTGTGAACATATATATTAAAAGTATCCCTCGACGAAATGACAAATAATGTAGTCAAGCAAAGTTTATCCTAACCCTTTGTGTGCCAAGAATCTTATTGCAGCATGGAAAAGGAAAACTAATACTCTATCATTCAGAAGAAAGATTAAAAACCGATAATTAAAACTGCTTATAGTATTTTATTAATAGTATATGTAATAATAATGCTTTAAGAATTAAAAGAAACAGTATAACTGAATGGGTCTAACGAATAAATGCAACAGGAAAAAAAGAAAAAGACATTAAAAAAATACTGGAACGCTAATATTATTCTGTTATTTAAATCGGTTTCAGTATCTTATAAAACAGTGTTACTAAATATATCTTGAGAGAAATTGGTCCAAAGCACCCTAAGAGCAGTTATTGAAACTAATTTTTGAATAACAATAAAATACTTATCCCATTTAAATACTCATTGAAGTTGATGGAAGTATCTTTTTTCTTTCATATTCAGAAAGAAATTAAAAACAGAAAATATATTGGGAAAACCTATTCAAAATATCATATTCAAAAAAGCTGATAGTATTCTTTAATGTAAATTGTTTTAATTTAAAATAATAATAAAAAAAAAATGATTTCACTTAAATTCCACTATACTGGAATATTCCACCCGAGCTACCACAATTAAAATCGTGGATAGTATTCTTTAAACTTAATCGCATTAAGAATCTTAGCAAATAGGGTTTAGCGGGGAAGTGTGCCAAAAACTCTGCAAACAGTTTTTATTATTAAAAATTATGAATATTGCTTCAGCAGGCAGGTCGAGAGCAACATGAACTTTTTACTCCAAATCTAAAACCATTGACCATAAAAGTAAATCGAAAATACCAAAGATAATATCGCTCCTACCAAGACACTATAGGACGACCTAGTCTGTCCTATAAAATCTCCTACAGTACATACCTTTCGGAGCTTGAAGAGGAAACACCGGAACTCCTGTTGAAGAGAGGAAGCACCCAGTGCTACATATCTATTGTTGTAAATTGTTGTTGTAAAAAGATGCATAAGATGGATTTAAAAAAGCCTACGCTAGGATGATCAGGGGACTACCAATACGGCTCAAATATCTTTGATTATGATTGTGGATTGCTAAAGTTTTAATTTTTCAGTTATTGTGTAATGATTTAGTTATTGTATGCTTTGATATTAAAAGGCTATTTAAATTTCCTTTAAAATTTTATTAAATGATAAGTATTTGAATTTTGATGTAACAGTTAAGTTCTTATCAAACAATGGATGATATAAAATTTTCAAAAACATTTTTGAGAAACTCTCTATACCATTCACTTCAGTTTTATTGTGCTTTTTGAGTGCTGTTAGCTGATAATTTGATTTCTGCTCATTCTATTGTGTCGAGCAGTAATTAGTAGAATGGGGAATACACTCCGTATATATTATCAAAAAAATGACGAGGAAGGAAAATACAGAATCCCAAATATTTAAATATCTTTTTTACATCGTTAAAATATAACTCAATTCTATTTCATTTATATGTGTACAAAATTGTAACGATAGATTAAATTAAAAAATCAATCCTAAAATATAAAAACTAAATATTAACAAAACTACCTGTTAACAAAGAGCGTAAAAGTATACAACATCAAAATCCGTGAAATCAATATAATTCTCTCTGTCACTATAGCCTTGATATTTTACTTCTTAACATTATATCTGTAGAAACTTTAGACAGGTAGCAAATTTTTTTAACAACAAATTTCTAGGAATTTCTTGATGTTAATATGCATACATTTTACATTATACAATAATATTTTACAATAAAAGTATTTTCTGACGGGCTCTCAAAATATAGAATACTGAACAATTTTAGTAATTTAGCGAAATTTAATATTAAAACATATTTTACTTATAATTATTCTTTGTAGAAAAGTTCATACTATCGTGTTAGTATTTAAATGTATATTTCAAGACATAGAAACCATTAATAATGGTTTTTTAAATGCCCAATATATTTAATTTGTAATATACATGCGCTGTACACCGACGAAAGATTTGAACACTTTCACTATCTTCCTAACATCATGGTTTCCTAATCGACATTGACCCAGTATTAATCCTCCCATTGCTAAGTCAAATGTCATTAAAAAGAATCATCTATCTCTTAGCTAGGTTTCCTATCAGCGTTCACACAATAGCAGTCCCATTGTAAGAGTTGTACTTTTGCAAGGAATTTCAATGAGATCTCTAGATTTTATTTAATTAAGAAAGACATACTTCTGTTATATACTCCCACAAACAAGTGCACATCATTGATACTTCTCACCTAGTATTTACTATTATATTCAAATATTAAAAATTCTATTAAAATGCAGAACGGTTCCATATTCTTAACTTCTGAATCACTTTTAATCCAAATTGAATTCTGAAGCTATCACTTTGTACAAAAAATATATGGAAATCTGAAGCGATTTAAATGAAATTTTATATGTTTGTGCATAAAATATATTATTTCAACGAATTATCTTTAAATATTGATAGCAATGTCTAATCTACTTGAGAATATGATATACAAGCCTTTTCAATTGATGGTCCTTACATTAACATACATGTCATTGTCTTTATCACAACTATAATCCTGCTCTATAATTATTCCTACAGTTTAATCATGAACTGATTCTTACTACGTATTCATTACAACAGTCCATCTCTTCCATACTGTACAACATTGTATATTTCCTTAGAACAATTTATTATCTAAACTAGATTCACACGAGTTGTTTGTAATTTGAGCAGTCAAAAATTTTCATTTCAATTGAAATTTCCGAGAGATATTTTGCACTGCAATTATGTAAATAAATATTTATTTAATTATTGCACTTATTTTTTTATATTTTTTTAAAAGTTTTCAAATTTATTTATTTATTTGTTCAACATCTTATAAAATTTTCACAATGTTAACATATAATTTACCTAATTTTCATCTGATTTACCGTACTCGAATATTTGGTAAATACCAACATTCGCTGCCATACCGACATAGTTTACTATTTCCCACAATTTACCATCAATTTACTCGAACTCACACACTGTCTAAACATAACATATCCTATATGGCCTTCTGTCAAAATAATAGTTAAAGATAAAATATTTTGCTTTGCTCCACGGTATGCTCTGTTTGGGTGGTGTAGGGCTGACTCAACCACACAATTATTCTCAATTCTTTTTTTTTTATATTTTGTTTTTATTTGTCACTTGTTTGGTACTCTCATCAACAGCCGCCGAATGCGTGCTGTTCAAAAATGAATTCGTGGCAAAAAATTACTCATTTTGTATATTTGTGTGTAATTCATTGCCGTATAATACACGCAAGCACACAATATGTAGAATATTTTACTCTTCTTACGTGCGGCGGTACTCTTTTTGTTATGCTCACAATATTTTTATCTACATTTATGTTTTATGCTTTTTTTTGGCTTATACTACTTTTATTAAGCCAAGTGCAGCCAAATACAAGTGTGCGCAGACAATAATTCACAAGTGCTTCCGGTTTATGTGCTCTTCTATGCCGTTAGAAATTGCAATTTTATTAATAAACATTTTTCCTTCGAGATTAACAGCTATTTAAGGTATAAATATATTGTGTTATTAATAGTATGAAGTAAATGACAAAATGTTATAATTTTTAATTTAGTATGAATAAAAATAAAAATAAAAAATGTTTATAAAACATTACTCTAAAGAGTATGTGTGAAGAGTCAAAATAGTAATAAAAAGAGAATTTTTGTGAGTTTCTTTCGTTACTGCTTTCTAAACTTGTGCTCACAATTTTTTATCGACCGGCTGATTCCGGTGTATTGCAAACGTACACAATTCTTTTTTATACAGTCTGTGCCTGCTTGATAAAAAAATTTTTTTCTACTGTAATTATTATAATTAATAATAATTGTATATTAATTGTAATTATTATAGCATTTTAAAAATTTTCTTTAGTTTATTAATAAAATCTTTGTCGCAAAGAGTTTTACATTTAATCTACCGGCATATATTTTTCAATGCCTAAGGTCAAAATTATTAATCATATAAGGTGGTTGGTTAGTTGGTTGGTTGGGCGTGAAATTGTGTAGATTCTGTGTAAAGAGCGCTGAGAGCACATTAAATTCTATTGTCGGTAGCGCAAAAAAAAATTTCATATTTCTCTTCTGCTCCGATACAAGCAGTCGTATATTTCAGTCTGCCTCTAACTTGCTACGATTGTGGACGTGTGCTGGAATTTTTTTTTGTTCGAAAAGTCTGTTAAGTTCGAATTTACCGTACATTCGATACTATATATGTAAGATAATTAAAATATATATATAAAATAATAATTAATAAGTCACGTCTTAAAAAATAAAATCTGTGCAATCTTATTTAAAAAATTATAAAGTTAAAATATTGTTGTATTAAGAAAAAGCAAAAAATATAAAAAATAAAAGCAAGTAAAGGAGAAACAAGTAAACATCTGCTACAAATTTTGCCTGGTTGATTCCATGTCGTCGTCGTCGTCGTCGTTGTCGTCGTTAAAGTGTTTAACAAGACGTTTCGGTAAATTTTTAACTTTCCTAAGTTTATTAAAAACAGAATTTAAAAAAAATTTAATAAATAAGTAAATGCAAAAAATATTTAAAAGAAATAAACTCAAGTAAAATAGCTAAAGAAAGTTTGACGTCTTGTCTTTCGTTCGTACGTTCGATTATATATTGTCGGTTTTTCATATTGTTTTTT
>NC_051846.1:36437767-36485730 GCF_002237135.1 Teleopsis dalmanni
AATTTCTAAGATTTCTTGCATCAACACAATAGTTCAAAGTGAATTGAATGATTAAAGGGTCCTTAGTAGATTTTGTAGCAACAACGTTTATTTTTTGGGCTAAAACTGCGTAGACTCTTCACTTAGGAATTTAACGGCCTTGTTCATCTACTTACCTACGCTTCTAATACTCCTCTGTTTTCCTTCGTTTTGCAGCGGATTTTTTTTTTCAAGTATTCTTAAAAAGTGTGTTCCATTAATCTGTTACGATAATAAATATCCTAATTTTTTAAAAAATTACCTATGGGGTTTATAATTAATAACTATAGAACTAACTAAGAAATAACAACTATTTTAAATTTCTAAGGTTTCTTGCATCAACACAATGGTACAAAGAGGATTGAATGATTAAAGGATCCCATGAAAATTTTGTGGCAACATAACGTTTATTTTTGGGGCTATTATTTAAGTAATAGGCTATTGAAGCACCCCGACCTAAAAGATCTATTGTGCACCTAAAGGCCCAGCTAGGACAATTTTAGCTATTTATGAATCTTGTAATTGCTGTGGGCTTAATTTTACCTATTTGACTTGGGGCTAATATCCCGCTTCCAAGGTAATCGAGTCTACGTCTTGCAACCGCTGGGCAGTTGCATAGAACATTTTTGAGGCTAAGTCTATAGCTTGTTAACTTAGGAAATCGACAATCATGTTCATCTACTTACCTACTCTTGTGATATTCTTCTTTTTCCCCTCGTTTGGCAGCGAATTTTTTTCTTTCAAGTATTCATAAAAATTATGTGCCATTAATATGTTATGACAATTAAATTACCCAGTTCTTATAAATTAACTTTGAAAAAAAAAATGTTAAATTAAGATTTCTTAGAAAGCAACTTAACATTAGTAATTTTTAATAAAAAAAATATATAAATTGAATTAAAAATACCACACCCCAGCGGTTCAAATGCTAATGACACTTATATGCAAATGATGATAAAGTAAATATAATAAAGTAATTACGTTAGAGTAGAATAAAACGTGATTATTATTTAAATGTGATTACTATTGAATTTCTGATTATATAAAATGTGAAACTGATTATGGTTGGTCATGTACAGAATTCATTTTTTAAGATAAATCAAAAATTGTCGTCACTCGTGTATTATAATGAAGTACTGCAATTTTCTGCAAAATTTATAGCTTAAATATTATTCCATTTTTTCAATTTTTTTTTGGAAAGATTTGTTTGAAATCACTTATTCGGTTTAACATTAATTTCATTTATTGTGAGTAATTTACCTTTTGTAATACTTTTTCTACTAACATTCAATCTTTTCTACTGATGCCAGATTTATCGTGACTTGTGATAAAAACAACTTCTCAAAGTGATTTTTTTTCTTGTTTTTTTTTTTTAAATTATTTTTCCATTTATTTCTACTTTTTTTTGTTTTTTGTTTTTTGGATACATTTTCAGATTTGTACTCATGACAACAAATGCGATTGTGTTTTCAGTTTGTGATAAATAAAAATCATAGCTGAAAAACGTGAATAATGCACATTTAATTCCACAAAAGTTCAGTCAAATGTCAAAACAGAATGGAAAATTTTATGAATGCAATTAAAAATTATATATCTGAAATAAATATTTGCTGTGCTCAGTGACCCCGCATAAAATGGCATTATTGGTTCATTCGCTGGCACAATAAACAAGTATGTGTATAAATAGAAAAACACTGTTGCTTCCTTGTATCTTATATCTCATACTAGACTCTCACACACACACACACACACACACACACATATATCTATTTTATTATAGCTGCTGATGAAATTTTTTTTCATTATTTTCGGTTTATTTTTGGTAGGGAAAACCAAGTACATCACAATAATCATTAAATTCCACCTTCACAACCTTCATAAAATGTTTAGATACACAATACAATAAACAAGTTGAAATACTTGCCAGCGACGTCACCTAAACTGCCTGCCTGCCTGCCTGCCTGCCTGCCTGCCTAACTGACTGTTTGCCTGCCTGCCTGTCTGCTTCCTTATGATGTGCGAATTTAGGGGTGGTTTCACTTTCTGCACATATCATATATATCTATATATATATGTAGATATATTAATACCTATCTATGTATAAGTACGTGTATTAATGCACAGATAATTTTCCATTTTCACACCCTGAAGATACAAATGCACAGATACCCGCACAAACATACAATGAATGTACCATCATTTGCCAGTCTCTTGACTGCGTTTTCATTTAACGCTGCTCGTGATTTACCATGAAGTAGTCTTATCAAGAATTCTGCTTTTGGTTCTGCTATCGTCATTGGGTTTATTATAATGCGTATCTCATGGTTGTGTTTTTCTTCAGTTTTTCCATATGCGTACATTCTGTTGCATTATAGTTTATTTGCCACTGACTGACTTAGCATCCATCCCTAGCACCAAATCCAAATGCAATTCCAGTATTTTTCCTCATAATTATCGTGGCTATAGTTCCTGATTTGAATTATTCCTATTCTTCAATCTAAAAATAATCAATATCACTTAATTTATCATTTTAAAAATAAATAAGCAAATAAACACAGAGGGCAAATAAAATAACAAATAACTGAAATATTTACTGGTACTGCCCTATTCAAGCGTTATCAGTATCTAACATGCTGTTCCATTCAGTAACTAATATTTTTCTTATCTACTGCAGATTTTTTTATTTGCCTTTTATCTAACAATAATAATAATGAGTACTTATACTCGTACAAACTTTTTTTTTAGTTTACAGTGGCACAAATACGAATACATGAGTGCTTAATTGAATTATTTTAAATTTAATTTTAACGTCCGTTATGATGGCAGTGATTATTTTACTTAACAGAAACTATTGTATTTAATAGGGAGGTTTTAAACAGTAGTGGATTACAACAACAAAATTTTTTGTTATATTTTAATTAATTGAATTTTTGGCTGACTTACAGCTGTATTGCAAAATATCCATCATTAGTGGTCTTGGAATTATTTTTTATATTTAATTATTCTTAATTACTCTTAACTAAGCGCAGGGCAGTCGCCGGCCTTGCGCTTCTTCAAGAATATGGCGAAGGACAATTGATGCCCAATTAATATCAGCGCGCTACTCATGGAACGACATCTGCACGACTGCTCCAAATAGAATACTGTTCAGAGGAATTGTTGAGACCCTATGCTCCACTGAGAGTTAACGGAACAAAGAAGAAGAATTTATATTTTTGAAACTGCTATTAAAGAGACTATTAATTGAATAATATTATATAATTTTAAAATGTGTTTAGATAACTAATAAATATTACATTTGTATATCGAAAATTGTAAAGATATATATTAAAAGTATCCCTCGACGAAATGGCAAATAATGTAGTCAAGCAAAGTTTATCCTAATCCTTTGTGTGCCCGGAATCTTATTGCAGCATGGAAAAGGAAAACTAATACTCTTTCATTCAGATGAAAGATGAGAAACTGAAGAAATTATACTAAAAGAATCCATCAAAACTATTGTGATTGAAACCGCTTATAGTATTTTATTAATAGTATATGTAATAATAATGCTTTAAGAATTAAAAGAAACAGTATAACTGAATGGGTCTTACGAATAAATGCAACTGGAAAAACAGAAAAAGACAGATTAAAAAAATACTGGAACGCTAATAGTATTCTGTTATTTAAATCGGTTTAAGTATCTTATAAAACAGTGTTACTAAATATATCTTGAGAGAAATTGGTAAAGGGCACCCTAAGAGCAGTTATTGACAATAATTTTTGAATAAAAATAAAAAAATTATCCCATTTAAATATTCATTGAAGTTGATGGAAGTATCTTTTTTCCTTCATATTAAGAAAGAAATTAAAAGCAGGGTTATTTCATTTAAATTCCACTATACTGGAATATTTCACCCGAGCTACCACAATTAAAATCGCTGATAGTATTCTTTAAACTTAATTGCTTTAATAATCTTAGCAAACAGAGTTTGGCGGGGAAGTGGACCAAAAACTCTGGACCAAAAACTCTGTTATTAAAAATTATGAATATTGCTTCAGCAGGCAGGTTGAGAACAACATGAACTTTATACTCCAAATCTAGAACCTTTTATCATAAAAATAAATAGAAAATACCAAAGATAATATCGCTCCTACCACAACACTGTACTATAGGATGACATGGAGCCAGACAAGGTCTGTCCTGTAAAATCTCCTGCAGTATATATCTTCCGGAGCTTGAAGAGGAAACACCGGAACACCTGTTACATTTTGTGTCTATATCCAAGCTTATCCCAAACCAAGCCCCATTCTTTGAAATACTTTGCGATATTTGTAACACTGGTATAGACCAATTCGCTAACTGGTAATTACGAGAAATATGGAACCGGCTTTCTTAGCTAATTGAAAAAAATTTGATGCTTCCTGTAGTTCACCTATCTACTTACCTGCTTACTACGTAAAATCGAAAATGTTTTCATTCCTTGATGATTAACTAATATCAGATGAAGTATTCCATTTTTTTGATTGAATCTAGAAAAACATCTCTGAATTCATGAAAGGGGAAAAATCAATCTTCAATATTAAAATATCACTTAACATAATTTTCGTTTCTATTTATTTATTAGCACCAGTCAGGAAATCTTTATCCCGTTTTTGTTACAAAATGTATGAAGAGAGGAAGCACCCAGTGCTACATCTCTATTGTTGTAAATTGTTGTTGTAATTTCTTATAAGTCAGGTTTTTCGTGGCTTTATTATTTGAAGAGGTGCATGAGATAGATTTAAAAAGCCTACGCTAGAATGATCAGGGGACTACCAATATGACTCAAATATCTCCGATTATGATAATGGATTGCTAGAGTGTTAATTTTTTAGATATTGTGTAATGATTTTGTTATTGTATGCTTTGATATTAAAAAGCTATTTAACTTTTTTTAATGTTTTATTTAATGGTAAGTATTAATCTGAATTTAGATGTAACAGTTGAGTTCTTATCAAACAATGGATGATATAAAATTTTCACAAATATTTTTGAAAAAGTCTCTATACCATTCACTTCAGTTTTATTGTGCTTTTTGAGAGCTGTTAGCTGATAATTTGGTTTCTGCTCATTCTATTAAATACACTCCTTATATATTATCAAAAAAATGACGAGGAAGGAAAATAAAAAATCCCAAATATTTAAATATCTAAAATAACGATGTACGTTCAAATATTATTCAATTCAATTTCATTTATATATGTACAATCTTGTAACGATAGATTAAATTAAAAAATCTATCCTTAAATATAAAAACTAAATATTAACAAAACTACCTGATAACAAAGAGCGTAAAAGTATACAATATCAAAATCCGTGAAATCAATATAATTCTCTATATTACTATAGCCTTGATATTTTACTTCTTAACATTATATCTGTAGAGACTTTAGACAGGTAGCACATTTTTTTAACAATAAATTTCTAGGAATTTCTTGATGTTAATATACATACGTTTTACATTATACAATAATATTTTAAAATAAAAGTAATTTCTGACGGGCTCTCAAAATATAGAATACTAAACAATTTTAGTAATTTAGCGAAATTGAATATTAAAACATATTTTACTTATAACTATTCTTTTATAGAACAGTTTAGTCTAACGTGTTATTATTTAAAAGTCTATTTCAAGACATAGAAATCATTAATAATGTTTTTTTAAATGCCCAATATATTTAATCTGTAATATACATGCGCTGTATACCGACGGATGATTTGAACACTTTCACTATCCTCCTAACATCATGGTTTCCTAATTGGCATTGACCCAGTATTGATCCTGCCATGGCTAAATCAAAAGTCATTAAAAAGAATCATCTATCTCTTAGCTAGGTTTCCTATCAGCGTTCATACAATAACAGTCCTATTGTAAGAGTTGTACTTTTGCGAGGAATTTCAATGAGATCTCTAGATTTTATCTAATTAAGAGAGACATACTTCTGTTATATACTCCTACAAACAAGTGCACATCATTGATACTTCTCACCTAGTATTTACTATTATATTCAAATATTAAATATTCTATTAAAATGCAGAACGGTTCCATGTTCTTATCTTCTGAAATCACCTTCAGTCCAAATTGAATTCTTTCGTAACGAAATTGTGATAGCCTTTAAAATGCTCCTGTTTGGTATAAAGGTTTCATGGTCCTTACCTTAGATAATTTTAAATTAATAAAAAAAAACATTGATGGGCTTCCTCCCAATATGTTGATTTTATTAATTATTAGTGTTACTCAACTGAAGCTATCACTTTGTACAAAAAATATATGGAAATCTGAAGCGATTTAAATGAAATTTTATATGTTTGTGCATAAAATATATTATTTCAACGAATTATCTTTAAATATTGATAGCAATGTCTAATCTACTTGAGAATATGATATACAAGCCTTTTCAATTGATGGTCCTTACATTAACATACATGTCATTGTCTTTATCACAACTATAATCCTGCTCTATAATTATTCCTACAGTTTAATCATGAACTGATTCTTACTACGTATTCATTACAACAGTCCATCTCTTCCATACTGTACAACATTGTATATTTCCTTAGAACAATTTATTATCTAAACTAGATTCACACGAGTTGTTTGTAATTTGAGCAGTCAAAAATTTTAAATTAAATTGAAATTTCCTAGAGATATTTTGCAACGCAATTATATAAATATATATTTATTTAATTATTGCACTTATTTTTTTATTTTTGTTTAAAAGTTTTCAAATTTATTTATTTATTTATTAAACATCTTATAAAATTTTCACAATGCTAATACCTAATTTACCTAATTTTCATCTAATTTACCGTACTCGAATACTTGGTAAATACCAACATTCGCTGCCATACCGATATAATTTACTATTTTACCATCAATTTAACATTAATTTACTCGAACTCACACACTGCCTGAACATAACATATCCTATATGGGTTTCTGTCAAAATAATAGTTAAAGATAAAATATTTTGCTTTGCTCCACGGTATGCTCTGTTTGGGTGGTGTAGGGCTGACTCAACCACACAATTATTCTCAATTCTTTTTTTTTTATATTTTGTTTTTATTTGTCACTTGTTTGGTACTCTCATCAACAGCCGCCGAATGCGTGCTGTTCAAAAATGAATTCGTGGCAAAAAATTACTCATTTTGTATATTTGTGTGTAATTCTTTGCCGTATAATACACGCAAGCACACAATATGTAGAATATTTTACTCTTCTTACGTGCGGCGGTACTCTTTTTGTTATGCTCACAATATTTTTATCTACATTTATGTTTTATGCTTTTTTTTGGCTTATACTACTTTTATTAAGCCAAGTGCAGCCAAATACAAGTGTGCGCAGACAATAATTCACAAGTGCTTCCGGTTTATGTGCTCTTCTATGCCGTTAGAAATTGCAATTTTATTAATAAACATTTTTCCATCGAGATTAACAGCTATTTAAGCTATAAATATATTGTGTTATTAATAGTATGAAGTAAATGACAAAATGTTATAATTTTTAATTTAGTATGAATAAAAATAAAAATAAAAAATATTTATAAAACATTACTCTAAAGAGTATGTGTGAAGAGTCAAAATAGTAATAAAAAGAGTATTTTTGTGAGTTTCTTTCGTTACTGTTTTCTAAACTTGTGCTCACAATTTTTTATCGACCGGCTGATTCCGGTGTATTGCAAACGTACACAATTCTTTTTTATACAGTCTGTGCCTGCTTGATAAAAAAATTTTTTTCTACTGTAATTATTATAACTAATAATAATTGTACATTAATTGTAATTATTATAGCATTTTAAAAATTTTCTTTAGTTTATTAATAAAATCTTTGTCACAAAGAGTTTTACATTTAATCTACCGGCATATATTTTTCAATGCCTAAGGTCAAAATTATTAATCATATAAGGTGGTTGGTTAGTTGGTTGGTTGGGCGTGAAATTGTGTAGATTCTGTGTAAAGAGCGATGAGAGCGCATTAAATTCTATTGTCGGTAGCGCAAAAAAAAATTTCATATTTCTCTTCTGCTCCGATACAAGCAGTCGTATATTTCAGTCTGCCTCTAACTTGCTACGATTGTGGACGTGTGCTGGAATTTTTTTTTGTTCGAAAAGTCTGTTAAGTTCGAATTTACCGTACATTCGATACTATATATGTAAGATAATTAAAATATATATATAAAATAATAATTAATAAGTCACGTCTTAAAAAATAAAATCTGTGCAATCTTATTTAAAAAATTATAAAGTTAAAATATTGTTGTATTAAGAAAAAGCAAAAAATATAAAAAATAAAAGCAAGTAAAGGAGAAACAAGTAAACATCTGCTACAAATTTTGCCTGGTTGATTCATTGTCGTCGTCGTCGTCGTCGTCGTTGAAGTGTTTAACAAGACGTTTCGGTAAATTTTTAACTTTCCTAAGTTTATTAAAAACAGAATTTAAAAAAAATTTAACAAATAAGTAAATAAAAAAAATATTTAAAAGAAATAAACTTAAGTAAAATAGCTAAAGAAAGCTTGACGTCTTGTCTTTCGTACGTACGTTCGATTATATATTGTCGGTTTTTCATATTGTTTTTTATGCGGTTTTAACTGTTCGTCGCTTTTGTTGTCTTCTTCGTAAATCGTCAGCTATTACGTCTTCTTCGTCTCAACTTGAGTGAATTTTTGCTGAAGCTGCTGGCTGGAGCTAAATTACTTTCTGCAACTTTTAGATAAGGTACGTAATATAAAACAAAACTTAGTTTGGATTATTAAATATTAAAAAAAATGTATTTTTTTTTTAACTTTTTGTTGTCGCTTTTAAATTTATTTTTTTTTTTTAGCTAATATTTTTAAATATTTTTTTTTGTTTTTTATAAAATTTTAATCGAGTTTTGACATTTTGGCTTCTTGCACTTGTCTTTATAACTTTCTTACTTTTTGTTTCTTATCTCTGATGTTGAATAAACTTTTCTGTTGTATTACTTCGTTATTTTATTACTTTTTTTTTATAATGTACAAAAAAGAAATTTGGAAGGTCAACTTATTAATTTATATCATTTTACAGCTGGTTATATTCCAGACAGAATTTCACTTTTCTTTATTCGCTTTCTGCTTGCTTATTTTCTGTCAATTAATGTAAATTTTCTTTTATGTTCTGCGTGCGTAGTTGTAACAAACAAACAAAAAATCAAAAAAAAACAAAAAAAAACATTTTCTTTTTTTCATCTATGATTCGGTTTGGTTGCATGTTATTTGATTTGAACTGCTGTAGCAACACGAATCAACCAACCAACCACCCCCAAACCCGTTGGCGTGTACTATACCCTCGCAGACAAATCTCTGTGCCTTTGTGCTTTTTCTTTGTGTAATACTTGAATCATGGCCCCAGTCATTGCACCCTTGTGCATATTTTCTGTTATTTATTTGTATTTATACAAAATTTTTGCAGCAACCCCCGCTTCCAGCGGTGTTTCACACGAAATTTTATTGTTATTTATTATTTTTGTTTTTATTTCTGATATTTTTTCCGTCTTAGTTTTATTTGTTTTTGTTATTATTTTTGGAACAAAAACAATTTACGTAGTAAAATGCCTGCCTTGCAATCGCCAACATTACAGTAGGTTATAATATTGTATAGTACAAATAAAATTTATCTTTCTTATATTCCAAATTTATATTTTTATGTATATTTGCTTATAATCTTCAAAAATTTATCACCTTTCTTTATACACAAGTAAACATATGTATGCATATATACATATGTATGTTAACATGTATGTATATATGTTTGTAAATACGGGTATTTACATACATTGAATTTAATTTACACATCAAAAGTTAACAACATGACGTATTATCTTTTCATACACACGCACATACATACATTTCAGTATTATTTATTTATTGCATTAAAGTTTATTAAATTAATTATTACCCTTAATAAATTTAATAAATCTTAGAATGACATAGTGTGTATATCATTATAACAAAAAAAATTCTAAATATAAAGTAATATATATTAATATTTTCAAAAATTCAACCAAATTAAATTAAATCAATTAATTTAATTAAAATAATTAATTCAAATAATTAAATTTAATTACATTAATTATTACGCTTAATAAATTTAACAAAATCAGTATGATATAATGCACAATAGATCAAACTTGTCGTAATTCATAAAGGCCTTAGCCTAACCATGAACCATAAACCATGATATTATAAATCAATATATAAGATATTTTATATCCTAAATATATTTTAATGTAATAAAAAAAAAATTTTATTATTTATCAATTAAATTACTAAATTAAATAAAATTATTTATTAATAATTTATTAATTTATTAAAAATATTAAAATTATTTATTTATGAGTAAATTTTTTTTATATATTTTTGAATGGGCTAAATATATATACATATCATATATATTATATATATATTTGCCCGATTAAAAATAAATAAAAAACATATATGATATATAATTAATAATAATTTAAATTTGAACAATTTTAAATATATTTTATATGTCATATTTTTAATTATTGTTGTATGTATATGATTTTATATGCTTCATTATATTAAATATATTTAAGTATATAAAATATTTAAATTCTAATCTATCTATATCTATATTAATCTATTATCTATATTAATATTTTTAAAAAAAAGTCAACACTTGTATGTTATTTACTAAATTAAAATATATTTAAGTAAATCAAATTTAAATTAGTTACATTAAATTATGTTAAATTAAATTAAATCAAATTAAATTAAATTAAAATAATTTATATATCAAATTAAACTTTAATGAACATAATACCTGCAAATATTCGTTCGTTCGCAACTGTATGGTTTAGATATACCTTAAAAAGCTAGCCTTACATATAGCTAAAGCTAAGTAGCTGCAGAATAAGGGTTCTCTACAGTTTATACTATACATTAGTATAATATTGTGACTAGTTACTCAGGTTATAACCTCAAAAGTTTCCTTCTGACTGCAAAGCTGAGTGATTTCCTTCATTTTTTTTTCAAATATCAGTCACAATTGCCTAGATTGCCTAGAAGTATTCCAGTCTGTCTAGAATCTGGTAGTGTTTTTAATGATACTATTCTTCAATAATAGTTTATAGTTGGTCATAAATATTGCAATATCGCTTCTGTATAAACTTAGTAAAATATCAGTATACCATCTGGCCAATTTGGCCTTATAGTTTTTTTAAATTTTCTTGTGCTCTAGTACCTAAAACGCTGCCTAAAAGTAGTGCTGATGTCATTTCGAGCTGTCACTTGATCACTAAGTAATACTTGATCATACTAATATCAAGTGCATTCTTTTGATGGCAGTCTGGGTATTCATACATAATCGAAAATATGTTTTGCATGATTTTGTTTATCGCTTATGTAGTTAAGTAAACAGTTATTTTTTTGATTGTTAAAACTTCTATTTGATAAACGCTACAATGTTCAGGTAGACTGATGGATAGTTCCAATCCCTAATGGAAAGAGTATTTTCGGAATCCAATCTTGCGAGAATACTCTATTTTTCAAAAGAGAAGACTGTTTGTATAGCAGTTATATTCTTCTCTTCTCATCAGGAGAGCACATTAAACATGGTTTGTGTTTATTTCGTTTCCTTCCTAACTTTGGAATAACAAAACTCACCTTGATTAATGATTTCCCCTAATATTAATTTTGTCATTTTAATAAAATTTTATAAAAATTTCAATGTAACATTTTTGTAGATCTGAATTTGATTTCATTCAAGTTTAGTACCTGAATTTAATTTTATTTCTTAAATTTCTTATGGCAAGACGTGACTTTCTATATATGTTAGTTTCAACTTCTTACGAAACGTGTCTTTAAATACTGATCATTTTATGATATCAACAATATAAACGTGCAGTCTTATAAAAATAAAATAAAATGATAAAAATAATTATCATCAAAAGAAATAATGCAGAATATGTTAAGCTCTTGAGTTTAATTCTTTAACCTACTAAAAAAATGTTTAGAGTTCTGTTTCTTTTCTGTCAGTTAATTCACTCTTGCTTTTATATATATGGTATAGTGTACACTGAGATAAATCACGTAACATTTTACAGTTTGATAACTAATTTGCAAGATATGACTGGATTATAATTTTTTTTCTGATTGGTTTTCCTTGGTGACGATTTGAGTTTATTTTCAACATCCTTAATCGATTTTTTCAAAAAGAGTGCTCTATGTAGTTACCAATTCCGCCTAATTCGGCATTTCTCGAAAACCAAATGTTCAATAACATTATTTATTTTCAAATATTTTCAAACGGTTATAGGTTATCCTACTGAGAGTAGAGTTTATTGCAGCTGTATTTAAGATCGAGTTTGGAATTATAACCAAGTCATCAAGGTATATTGTAGTTTCAAAAATATACGTTAGATAACTAGAGATTTTTTCAACAACATTAGTTGCTAAAGACCTGGGGGCTATGTGCGACACACTGCCCAATCAGTTGAACAGTTTACAATTGATTATTATGAAATCCTCAATTGGTAATAGAATAGAAATTTCAACTTAAATTTTCTTCACATTCAATTAAATATTGATTTAAGATTAAGTAGGGCATTTATCTATTTCTATTGAATAGTGTTAATACTCTTCAGATTATTATGAATAAATATGGATATACTTACTTAGTTCCTTAGTTGGATATTACAGACGCGATTCGTCTTTGATCGTATGTAGCAGTCTCCTTCAGTCAGTTTAACCAGTAGCTTCCTGTTGCCTGTTGGTAGTACTAGGTACCTTCGGGTTGGTCATCGGGTCCAGTCACCGAAGAGATAGACGTCCTCTACTACATTTTCCATCCACGGGTACCGCATCAAACACTTTTAATTGTATATAATTGTATATGATAATAATCTTTTATAGTTTTTAATATAATAGAAAAATAGTCGTAGGTCTGAGATGCTTTTAGTCAGTGTTAACCTTTTCCAGTGGTTCTTAACCTTTTTTTAACCAAGTACCATTATGATATTTTTGTTTTTAGTAAGGACCATAAAGTTCATGTATGATTATTTTAATATGTTTTAATAACCTCTGGTATGTTATAATGTTTAATGAATTCTATTAGTGCTTAGGTACATTATATAGACTATAAAATAGGTATATACTAATTACTTAGAAATTTTTTGCGTTTATTTATAACAAGTGAGGTCTCAGTAAACAAACTACAAATTATGTATCCATACCTATTAAATTTGATTCACGAACCATTTTTATTCATCTTGTGGATCACCTGTGGTCCAGGGACCAACGTTTAGAAAGCACTGTTTAAAACTATCTCGTCACTTTGTCATTGTTTGTTGACAATTAACAACTTTAATAAGTTGTTTTTTCGTATTAATGAGTAATAGTTCAAATTTATATACATATATGTATATTTTTAACATATTTATGTTTTTTTTTATGAAATAAGATATGACATATAGGGCATGTCTGAATTCAGAAAGCGAGAGAGTGACAGTGAGAGAGATATGAATAAAGAAAGTGCAGGAACTGTCCAAAAATTTTGGGAAAATAGTAAAAAATCAAGAATTAATACTAATAAAATACATATTTTTTTATTTTATACTAAATATGTGAACATATTACTAACTTTTTTTGACAATTTATATAGCCATACGTTAAAAATATATCTAAATCCGACCTTATCAATTTATAACTCTCTCAATTTCTATAAATAGCAAGGAGCTTTCATAAATTTAAGAAATCTGTCAAAGACACACTTCCCCAAATAAAAGAATATTTTTTTTTTTAATATTTTTAAATTCTAAATATTTTATGCAAGCCAAAAGTAGGTTAAGAGCAATCTTCCGTAGCGCCTGTTGAGAATTCTGTTTCTTTTTTAAACTCCAAAGAATTTTTTTGTGGAATCTTTGAATTCTTCATCTGACTGCTGCACATGCTAAATTCATTAATAAAAAAAAGAAATTTATTATTAAAATGGAAATATATACTTATATGTAAATCTGTATATATCTATATATACTATATATATATTCTTATATATATAAATATATGTGATATCGTAAATGTATTCATTTCAGAAATATTTTCATGAAGTTATCTGCATGTTTTTGTAATTATCATCAGAGAACAAACGTTTGCATTTAACGGGTACGCCCTCTTTCGGTTTGTTATAAATACCGTTGTTGTTGTTGTTGCTTTTATTTATATTTATTATTCTTGCTTCATCATCGAAAACAACGTTGAATTAGTAATTGTTGACGCATTGAGTTTTTGCAAATTAAATTTAAGAACCCGCACCGCACATCAATATATGAACATACATCATCTAGTTAGTGAAGACCCGACAAACCACCGTTGTTATGACACATACAACGACAAACACACAAACACATTCACGCGTCAAAGTACTTTTTGTCGTCTTTTTTTTTTCTTTTTACTTTTTTGTTGTTGTCATAAGTGTTACTTCCGCCCTTTTGTGTTGGTATTTTTATCATAAAATAATTGCTTACAATTGATTGATTTTCCTTTTTATCACGAACAACAACAACAAAATAAAATTTTTACACAATATTTAGTCTAACATTTGGCAATTGTGTCTAATTTGTTGCAATAAAAGGTATTTATGTGGCAATTATTTAAGCGTAATTGTTTAAAAAAAATTTATTTCCTATGAATGATGCTTAATTTTGAATAGACGTTGAATAGTAGAATAAATAATGTGGAAAATAATTTTTAAATTTTTTAACTAAAAAAGTTGGGGCACAATATATCTTTAGGTCGTAGTGCAAATTCCCCAAACATAATAATTCTAATAAATCTTCTGATAATAGTAAAAATTTATAGGTTGGGGTACAATATATCTTTAGGTCGTAGTGCAAATTCTCCAAACATAATAATTCTAATAAATCTTCTGATAATAGTAAAAATTTATAGGTTGGGGCACAATATATCTTTAGGTCGTATTTCAAATTTCCTAAAATCATAATAATTCAAGTAAGGCCACTAAGGCCACTCACTAAAAAGTGAGGCACAATAGATCTTTAAGTCGTAGTGCAAATTCCGAAAACATAATAATTATAATAAAGTTTCTAAAATACTAATACTTTTTTACTAATAAAAGTAGGGCACAATAGATTTCTAGGTCGCAGTGCGAATTCTCCAAACATAATAATAGTAATAAAGATTTTCGGACTTGGGTTTCAAGAACGGCCGACATTACGAGCGGGAGCCATTTGTCAAGTTTACACCAGTAGATCTACAACGACAACAAGAACGGATTTACTCCATAAAAAAATTATACAAAATTCAGTATGGTATATGAGTTATATATATGAAAATTTACCCGTTCAAATGGCCACATACAGTTATTATAGTGTCACAATTTATTATAGTGTGATATTCCCATTTCGTAAGTGTTATTAAACCATGATATCAAAATTAATGAGAATATCTGTGGAGTAAAATATTTGCAAGATACTATTAAATCAAGGTTAGCTGATTATTTAGTAAAGAGAGAGAGAGATAGAGTGCACGTTTTAACAAAATTCTGCACCAACAACGACTGAGAGACACTTTATTTATTATTCCGACCGTGCATTGGTATCCACTCGGACCAGATGAAACAGCGTACGACTTCTTGGCGTTGGCGTTTTTGCAAGCCAAGGTAAATACAAAAAAATAATGAAGTGAATGAATGAGTGGAGATGCTACCAGGTTCACATTCGGGCAGCGTGCGAATTATTTCTCAATTTACTATATGAAAAGATAACAAAGTTACGTGATATGTGGGGTTTAAACTATATCTCAATTCGTTTTTTATTCAACTCTGGTGTTTATTCTGTGATTGAAAGCAATTTAAAGCAGTATTTTGTTAGAAGCATTACGTTTGAGTGCCGCTCCAAAGTGAACAGCGGGTGGTTGATATTGCCATTCATCCATTTTCTTCATTCCCTCTCATTTTTTGTGCCCTCAGATCCTGTTTTTATTTTACTGTAATATTTTATTGCTGAATTCTGAACAAATTAAGGCGTACCCGCATACAATTTGCTTTTCTTATTATGTGGTTGATTTGAGTTCTTAGCGACTGTGTGGGAATATATTTTAATCATTTTATCTGATTTCTTGTGCTCTTAGATTTTGTTTTAATTTAATTATGCGATTTTTTTTGGCAGATTAGTGCCTGAGCCAGATAATAAAGTGCCCGCATGGGATTTTTTTCGCCCTTTCTTTTTGCTTGGTCTCCTTATTGTTGAGATTATTGCCTCAATTTTTCAATAAAGATCCTCAAAATTGGCTCTTTCAGGTTATGACGAAAATGTATGTTGTGTTGTGCCTAAATTTTAAAGGAAATATATATATACATACATTCAACATGGTTTTGATTGACTGAGGAGGCACAGATAGTCTCAGTTCTCATGACCGAATTTATACTGACATTTTTTTTGTCTCACTCTCTGTTTTTTAATTTGCATTGAAAGCAACAACAATTTTGATTTTGACGTGCCCGCGACACTACATCACATGGGCCTAGGTTAGGTTAGGTCCAATAGGCGCGTGCCGACCGTTGTCAGCACTTCCACTCGGAGGCATATATTGCCCATTGTGATGCTCTCAAAAATTTTGCATGGGCCTAAGTAATTAGATACTGAAAATTTTCTTATTTAGAATTATGATTATTAGTTTTATATACAAATTTAATAAATTAATATTTATAAAATTAAATAATTTTATATATATTTTAAAAACAATTTTTTTTAATTTAAAAATTAAAAACACGAAATGAAAAAAACTTAAAACAAAAAAATATGTAAATATGAGAAAAAAATTTTGTAGAAATCCTCTGTATATATATTTTCATTGTTTTGAACTTCTGCTACACATGTATAATATTAACTCTTAGAAATTTATCTGAAAAATAGTACTTATTGCTTAAAATGGTACTTATAGCAAGTTAATTGCGATAGTGTAAACGCAATTTAATTATGTCTGCTGCTTAAAGGTAAAATATGTGAAACTTTTGCATAGTTATAAAACAATCTATTTGTCTTAAATCTCTAATTATTCAATTTCTGCATTTTTCTCATTTAACTATATTTAATAGATGAATAAAACAATTAGAAAACATTCTTCACAAACACGTCTGCAGTTAAACGAGACAACTTTTCAAGTAATTTTTTTTAAAAAAATATATATTTTTCCAATCACTTTAACCTACTCTGCATTCTTTGCTTTTAAATCGTAGACATGAGTAATAATTTCAATAATATTAATAATTGATTCAACAAAATGACCATTACACATGCAAGAAAAAAATCTGCTGAGTTTATGAAATTCCTTTTTATTGATTTCAATAAACTCAAAGCAAATAGTGCTGACTGTAAAAATTGCATTGGGAATTATCAAAATTTAAAGCATTTTAATAACAACTCGATTTTTATTTATTTTTCTTTTTAAAACTGCTTTTTTCTCTTTTTATTTTCCTTTTTCAGATGATTCATTATTTTAATGTGCCCCATTAAAAAATCTTATCAGCTCTTATTATAGAAGTATTAAATTTTATTATTAATAATTTTTCTTCTTCTTATTTGAAATATGAACCTATACACTACTTAAGTTAGGGTTTATATTGTATTTCCAACAAAAAAAAAAGACTATATTTAATCAGAAAAAAAAATAAATAAAAAATAATAATAATGGCAAAGTATAAAAAATGATTTATTTCTTTAAAGAAATAATAATGAGCACGCGTCACCACAAATTGGAGATAACAATTATAAAAATAACTTCATTGCTGATACCTAAAATGGGAATAATTAGTGTAAAATCCGTAGTGAATGTGTTATACATTTTTTTATTTTATACAATTAATTTTTAACAAAAAAAAAATACTTTTATTGAAAAAAAAACAACTGTTATTCATATAAATAACTAGCAATTGAAAAAATGTAACTGCATTTATGTCTATCCAAAGAAATTTCTTTCAATATTTTATAAGCTTAAATAAGACAATAGATCTATGGTACATTAGCTTCCAAATAGACAACCAATTAGTCTATCGCGTTAAACTAGGGCTTTTGTTATAGGTAATTTCAGTTAAGCAGAGAGAGAAAACAATAACGAAATACTCTCTTAAACTATTAGAAAATATTTTAGAATGGATTTAAGAATTTGAAAGCTTAGATATAACACAATAGATCAGCAATAGATTCCAAATAGACAGCCAATGCGTATGTTGCGGTTAACTATCGTTCTTGTTATAGGGGAGTTCGGTTAAGCAAGATAGTGAAATAACAACAAAATACTCTGCTTCAAATGTTATTTCAAAATATTTTAGAATGGAACATTGTATAAATCATAATCAATTAAATTATTTATAAATTAATATCTATCTCTGAATTATATATTATTTTTAAAATCAAATATCAAAATATATATCTATAAATTAATTAAACATTTACATTAATAGTTTATAATATTTCAGCTTACTTTATACCTTATAACACCTTTCACCTTTTTGTCTTGTATTTTATAAGATTTCGACTATTTTTCTGACGTAATTCGTTATTGTTCAGTGTATGCTTTCAATAAAATTAACTATATTATATGTACCTAATCATAATTTAGGAATCTATGAAGTGTCATAAAAACTATGATAAATAAATAAATATAAATTGAATAGTTAACCTGATCACTTTGATGATAAAATATCTTCAACAATTTTATAAGACCTCTAGAACTAAATTCTAATGGTTTAAGGTTCCAAAAAAAATTTATTCCAAGTACTGAAGATTAGTATCTGTGTATTAAGTTAGAACTTAGTAATTTTTTCTTTTAACAGAAACCGTAAAGATCGTTCGTTAGAACTACCAATCCCTGAGCGATCATTGCTATTAGGCATAACAGAGCTAGATGGAAGTTTATTATGTGTGGAATACTATACAGCGTAACCAGATGATTTATTGTGACTATACCATATTTATATTAAAACTTTCTTCACAGGATGATTCCTGTAGTCAGTCTTCTTTTATTTTAAATGTGCTAAAAGAGCGAGATAATAAGAGATAAAAGGGAATCGAATCGATTTCTCTTCTATATATTTATTAGATTCCTCTGGATTGGCAACTAAAGGCAGAACTTGTTTTGGCTTTTTTTATCATATTACAACATCAAGTAGGCTTATTCCACTGCTTTATAGTTATACAACGTTTCTACTGCTTTAGACAGTTTTGCTCAGTTAGATCGCTAATGAGATTAATTTTCAATACAAAGGGCTTTCAAATAATTGACCTCATTATAAATAAATCAACTCATTTAAGGTGAAAACAAACGAATGCAACCCTTAAAAAGTAATTTCCCACAAGGGAAATGACCAAGATTTTAATTATTTGTAATAAGTTTTATATGTAAAGTATATACTAACAAGCTATTGCAACTAACAAGAATAAATGAGCTAATACTAATGGAAACGACCTAATCTTAATACCCTTAACCCAAGTAGTTTTAGCTGCTATGGTAACATAATATTGCCGTGATAGTTACTTTGTTCATCCAAATGACAAATACACTGTAAGGCTTAAGAGTGTTTTATAATAAAAAATAATAAATTATATTATAAAATCTGCTTTTCTGATTTTATCTACTGATATTTTTTCATTTTCTGAGATAACATTATCAGATGTCATATCATTTGCCAGATATATATATATGTACTATACATGTTGTCCCAAATTAATATCAATAGAGCCACATTGATCATAATATTGATATACGTTAATAACAATAAATTTGTTTACAATGGATCTGGAAAATCACTTTCCGTTCCCATTGAGCTACTTCCAATTCTATTTACGAATATTTCGCTAATTAGAGGCAATTTTTATTAGTCATTTTATTATGATCAACGTATTATATGGAGGTCAACGTATTGATGTAAAATGTTGTATAACTATTATAGCTTTTTAATAAATACTATACAAATGTTGAAAATATCAGCAATTAACAAAAAATTATTATTATTATTAAATATACGAGACACTTTTATGTAAGGTCGCGTTCATGACGAATATCTCTGATAAGTTTAATTGCATTTGATAAGAGTTGCGTGCATACAAAGCGTTGTACTTCATTCATAAATTTATTCATACAGGCACGTTATTTAATTTTAAATTTAAAAATATATCTTCATCATACAATTTTTTAAAGTATTAATAAAAATTGTTACACTAATATGGATATAATAACTACTGTTTTACTGACAATATACTTGATGTATCGTTTTTAATTATTATGGCAATAACATAATTGTAGACTTGTAAGTTCAGTAGCTCTTGTTTATGAGTTTACTATTCATGACCCGCTTTTCTAGACAAATAATATTTTAGTTTTATTTAAAGAAGATCTTTATATCAGATAAATACATAAATAACTGCATACATAAAGAAAATGTTTAAAGATCAGCTGAAAATAAACATATATAGCGTTGAAATATAAGTTTTAATGTATAGTCTTTTGGATTTGAACTCATCATCTAGTCCATAAAATAGCGTTTATCCTATGTAAGGTATACCTAAGTTTGCTGATAGATTATCTAACGGACACCTTAACTCTTGATACCATCTTAACAAGATGACTGCTTTTGAGATAACAGTATGTTATCTCATTTTGATGGGAGTGAAATGTACATTCTTTTTCTTTCTGGTTATTCGACTTTATTTTGGACCAGAAAAATGATATTACCGTTAAAATTCTCATCTTTTTCTGACATTACTCACTCCTCATACTGATTTTCAGTCTTAAAGTTGAAGCCTTTGATTTGATTTGGATGAATCGTGGAACAGAAGATCTTCTTTAGTCACAGTGTTTGACTTAGCGCCTGGTTTTTATCTTTACCTACATTATCTGACTTATATCATCATAGTTTGGGGTAAACCCCTGATATTATTAATACAGTGTAATTTTACTTATATCTCAATATACTAATAACTCTTAAACTTTAATCTGAATATCATTTTTTTTATTATTCTCAACCGTTTTTAATGTTTTATCTCATTGGTATGTCTTCCTAATAATTATTACAAATATCAATATATAAAAAATGTCTATCAGACTACTACATCAAGAACTTCAAACTATTGACAGTACATTCATTTATAAACTACACCCTTTAAACAGTTTTTATCTATTATAACTTTTTAAATCTCAATCAAAATCAAAATTTGTTTACTTCTGTTTTGATCATTTGTTTATTTCTAATCTAAACAAGTGGGAATTTTTCATTCAGAAACACTTCAAAAACATAAAAAATCCATAGCTTAACCTTAAAATTCCTTTAAAATAAGCATAGATAAGCATATACAAAAAACTTTATCAAACAGCATGGAAATATGTTTGTAGTACCGAATATGAATAATGCATGGAATATGAGCAGTAATGGATTAAAGTGGGGAATTTTATTTATATGAGAATATATTAAAAGTTGCAATTGAATATTTTTGATATTGAAATTGTTAATAATATGAGAATACAAAATCTGGGTATTTTAAGTTAATATTGTTTTTTGGATTTCGAAGTACAGACACCTAATTAAAGAGAAAAAATAATTAATAATTTTAACAACTCCGATTTATAAGTTTTCTCATATTAATAGTTATTAATAATTTCCGAGGTTATCTCTTCGTTTTCATTGGAGTTTTGTTTTTTATGGTAGGTTTCAATCCCCACTCGCAACCTTATATATTCATGAGGAGGATTTTGGTAAACACATAAGTTCACTACGCATGTATGATTGTAGCTATCCAGAAGGGGGAGGCGTGGAGGCTATCTGCCAACTTGTAGAGAACAGGAACAAGGATCGCGCTGGCATTTATCAAGTTGAATGCAATCAGACATATATGTTCACTTCCTCCTCCCCTATATAATTATATAGTTTTCAGTATTTTCATTCAAAAAGTGCTCAGGATATATGTTCACTTCCTCCTCCCCTATATAATTATATAGTTTTCAGTATTTTCATTCAAAAACTGCTCAGGAATATATTTACATATCTAAGAATTATGGACAAAGTAAAAAACAGAAGATGACAACCATTAGAAAGTAGTAAATATCGTGTTGTATTGTAAATATCTATTTGTCAATATACTCGTAATTAAGATATTTATTTTGGTTTTGTATTTTCACAGTTATATTTAAATTTAAAAAAATCTGAATATTGCCATAAAACAAGGATTACTTTAATAACAAAAAAAATTAGGTCAACATAAAAGGCAGGTTAATTATCAATTTTTACTCCTGTACAAATTATTAATATAGCATACATAAGTTATATATCTGCAACGAACAACCCAACAACTTGGGTTAGATATTTTGAAAACTGCTCTTCCTCAAAATTTTTTATTAATTACGATATCGTTTATGGTATATAACGTTAACTTGTTTAGATATTGGAGAGATCAATAAAGTAACAATAAATAATAAAGAGTTCGATAGTACTGATGTATTGTTTGGAATTTTATAGCTGTATTCTAGAACTGGCATAATAATTATAATACAATAATGTAATAATATAGTAATATAATAATATAACAATATAATAACACAAAAATATAATAATATAATATTACAATATTATAATATAATAATATAATACTGCAATATATATATAAATATACATTATAATATTTTATATTATTATCAATATAATATTAATTTTATATTAATTATATTATTATATTATACATATATATATTATATATATAATATATATTATATGTATAATATATATTATTTATGTATTATATTATATAGATTTTATCATAATCTTATTATATATATTATTCTGTATATATTTATTTATATTCTTCAATATAACATATTTTCGAAGAATATCAAGAATTTATAAAGTTATTCAAACCATAATTGAGTTATCTGAAAATATTATTTTATTAAAAATTTTTTATTAAAAAAAAAATTAAAATTCATTTAAAGCAATAAGTAAAATATTTTAATTATTTAACTTACAATTCAATTATGTTTAAATGTAGAACATTCACTATCAACCATCAACCCAAAACTATTCGGAATATGTAATTTAACGAATTAAACTGAAATTTTGACAGTTTTTTGGGTTTGGACGAATTTAAAGCTACCACTCCAAATGTTTGTTCATTAGTTTTGACTCATCAATCATAATGTTACTTAGCAGGAATGTTGTGTCAATAAGAGTGAAAAATGTTTGACATTTTAAATTATTAATATCAGTTAATGACTCATTGAGACGGCGATTAACATTACTCCATAAGCCACAAACAATGCAAACAGTTTGGGGACGAAAATTTCATTAAACATTCGAAGTTATTTTAAATTACAGATACTCGTTGCATTCTCAACACATGAATGTATAAAAAGAGTTCTAAAGTCAACAAGAATTTTTAAAAATTGGTATTTTTAATAAGACTAACATAATTGCTAACATTATCCCCTTCAACTTCAATATATATATAGATAATCACTTTCCAATTTATGAATCATATACTTGTAGATGTGTGGTTTCTATAGACCTATACTTCTTCGTTTAAAGAAAATTATTTTCCACGAAAAAATTTTTTGTCGTAAGAGCGGAACTAAAATGTATCGAAAATTTTGACACAGAAGAATTCCTAATAGATGTCCTCCCAACCAAATATTATATTCGCTTTATATCTCAACTTAAAGGCGTATTACAACTATACTTTGTTTTGTTAAAGCATAATATTTAATAAATCTGTAGCTTATGTTAGTTAATACCGACCAATGTAACAGTTTTATGTTACTGTCAAGAGAAGCACTACTAGTAATTGTACTTTTATCGCGAGGCCTTTTTAAACTAGCATTCCTTCTTAAATTTAGTTTACCCGGTGCATCAAAGCAAAAAGTAGTATTTAATGCCACCGCCACCCTGATGCTTTACAGACTATGATATATATTTGAGTAGGGTTTACAAACGCTTGGTCTCAGGCCACTACCAGTCGTCTTCATAAACACTACTAATCCATAAAATATTGCAATTTCGCTATTAACGATATAATTTTTTTGAACGATTTTGATAAGGGTTCTTGAAAAACAAGTTAGATATTTAAAGAGACTTTACGAAATACATTGATTATTTCAGTTTTGGGTTGAGAAATACTGCATTAAAATATATTATGTAGCACACATAAACAAGCTGGGCGGCGAGTCTATGTCCGCTTGTGTGTCCAAATCTATATTTTTTACTTGATATTTGCTAAAATGAATGATAAGTTTCTGTCTAAAATGTCATAAAATTTTGACAGAAAATCTATCAAAGATTTTCAAAACCATTTTGTTTTTAAATATAAATAATAAATTATAGTTTCTGGTTAATGTCTGACATCACATATTTTATAATCTGTAGGGCTAAGTATACACCTTTGTTCTGGTGTATTTCCAGTGACTAGTCTTCAGTGACTAGTGTGCATGGATCCATTACCATGGAAATAGTTATGTCGCGATCACAGTAGTAAAGCTACAGTTAATAGATAACTGCAGGTTTTGACACATGAATAATGTAATCTAATGCAAATGTTGGTATCGACCTTAATTGTTTAAAAGTATTTATTTTTTATCACGCTTTAGGTCGCTTTTGTTTTATATTATTTTAAATAATAATAGTTTACTTATTCCAAAAAGATATTTCGGTGTACTTTTTATATCACATTTATTTTTTATTCTATGTAATATTGTAGTTTTTACACAATGGTATAAAATCACAATGGTACATGGTATAACCTTCTGTCTTACCTAATATAATATTTTAGATAATTATAGATAATTAGTTAATTATGGATAATTAGTTAATTATAGATAAACATTATAGATAGACACTATATAAAGAGGTTTTTCGAACAGCAGTGAACTACAATAACAAAAAATTTTATTTTTTACTTTTATTAATTGAATTTTTGTCTGACCATACATCTATTTCGAGTATTGCCAAATATCCATTAATAGTGATCTTGGAAATAATTCTTGTATTTAATTATTCGTAAATAATTTTTTGAGACTGCAAGTGCCCAGGGTTGAACTCGTGCCCTGCCACATTTGATGCTCAGAGTCAGCGCATCTTCACCAACTGACCCAAAGCCGTACTTGAGTTTTATGTTCGCATTTTTTTCTGGAGTTTTGTGACTTTGTTGTGAAAGTTTTATTAACAAATTTACTTGCTGTGTTTATATTAGACACTATAGATAGATTTTTTTAATTATTTATTTTTTATCTAAAAAATGTTCTGTTTAACATTTATTAATTATGATTTGCTGTGTCATCAACTGTTTTAAAATTGCTAATAATTTTACATTACGTGTCATTGCAAATTTTTTACCTTGTAAGTACTTGTTTACCAATTGCAATAAAAAAAAATTATTAATAGAAATCGTCAAGCGCCAAACGAACTATGGCGGTCTATTTCAGTACGTGACTTGATGCCCACCTGTACGCTTGATCTGCTAATTTCTGGCAAATTTTCAACTTGTTTCCGTCTCTTACGAGTTCTATTTAATAAAAATGGAAACGTTTGGTGCAAGATTTTAAAAAAGGAAATAAGTTCTGTGACATAAATTTGTTAAAATTAATCAAAATAAAGAAATTCATTTTTGATTTGTTACTTGTGCTTTTGGTTGTAAATAATTTGTAAACAATTTTTTTAATTTTTTGCTTTAAGTGACAAAATATTATGATTTGATTTTATTGAATGAATATCTTTGGATATGGAATAAAAATTTCAGATAGTTTAAAAATTCTTAAAATTGAATAAATTTGCGTAGAAATAAACGATTTTGCTTAGAAGTGAATTATGCGCTGCGCGTGTGGTTAATTTATCATCTCAAATTAAATTAAAATAAAATAAAATTCATTGCATTAAATTTAAAAGCAAAATGTTTTAAAATTATTTTAATTTTTTTTCTATTATTTGATGTTTGTGCAAAAAATAACAATTTTATCTTTTTTTTTTTAACGAAATAAATAAAAAGGAAAAATTTTTATCGACGCGTCGAAATAGACTGGCCACATAATCCGGACCTGCTTTTTATATAAATAGCCTTTATTTTTATCTATTCGCTTGTTTATCTTTCTGACCAAAAACTAACCAAACATTTTTCTTTTTTTTTTTAATAAAATAAATAAATAAATTTTGAAACAAGTTTATATGAAAAATAATTTTTTGTTCGGAAACAAAATAAAATATGTATATGAAAATATTTTCCTAAACATTAAATTGCTAATAAAGCATAAATATTATTTATTATCAAAATATATACATTTTTTATTAATAATTGTAATAAGGAAGCATGGACCAGGAGAACCAACTTCCTTTTCACAACAATTTATGTGCAATAAAAATAAATTGAAATGAAAAAATAATTATAAATGATATATTTTTAATAGATTTTTTTTACTAATATATATTGTTACAAATGAATATATTAAAACTACATATATATATATATATATGAATAATATATATGATACACATATATATGTATAAATGATATATATATCTCATATATATATATAAATGATTTACTGCAGTCAATATTTGTTATAAAAATTAGTTTTTGCTTTTTTATTGATGATTTAATGTTGATGAGCTGATATTTAGTTTGTTCTCATTTATAACTATAAAAATAATATTTAAAAATGAAATAATTTTAATTAGCTCACAAAATGGTTTTCAATAATTTTACGCTTAGCGGTAGTGCAAATGATGGGTTAGAAGTGGAAGTAGTCATGCACTTAAAATAAAAACAATGTCTGCTTGAGTTTATTTCGTATCCAACAAGGCATAACCGAACGATATCAAAATAAAGTACATATAAGTTTATCTGCGTTCGTATAGATAGATGTACGTATATATATATGTATATATCTCATATTTATATGCAAAAAATTTATTTGAAGAATTTCAATAGAGAATTTTGCTGTGTGCCAAGAATGAGGCTCGTCTGACGCTATATTTCTTATATTCAAGCATGTCTGCGGATGTCTGGTAATGATGTCAATAGCTTTATATGATGCGTGCTGGGTTAATGTAAATTTAATTGTTTAATTTAATATAATTAAACGTTTATGAATTTCTTACTTCAACCATTGTCTCATTATATTTTCTTTGTGTAAGCTGCATATTGTATCATATACAGTATACATGGTCGTTCTTTTTAAAACTTTTTGAGTTTCAATATAAGCAATAAAAAAAATCTTTATTAAATGAAAACTGCAGAGTATAGTAAATTTTAATAATAAAAATTGAAAGAAAAATATTTAATATGTGAAAGAATAATTTTTAAAAAATTCTGTATATAAGATTCTTTAAAAAGAAAAAAAAATTCAAAGAAAAAATTTAATATTTAGATTAACTACCAAAAAGTAAACGCATAAATTATGATTATGTTTATTCCATTCCCAAAATACATTAAGATGTCGTTTTCATACTAAGCAAAGTATTATTATGATTAAATATGGTGATGATCTAAAAAGGCATTGTAATAATTTACATTACTTCACGTCTTTATAATGGGACTATAAAAATGGAATAGAATAGAAAATAGCGAAATACTTAGCTCCCAATGGAGCAGAGCAGTAGATCTCGTATGCAAACAAGTGACCCTGAACAGAAGTAAAGGAAGTGAAAATGACTTACATATCTTCGTCTTTATAATGGGACTATAAAAATGGAATAGAATAGAAAATAGCGAAATACTTAGCTCCCAATGGAGCAGAGCAGTAGATCTCGTATGCAAACAAGTGACCCTGAACAGAAGTAAAGGAAGTGAAAATGACTTATGTCTTCATGTCTTTGTAATGAGACTATAAAATTGAAGAGAATAAAAAATAATGGAGTACTTGGTAGGTCTTGTGTTGAAGAAGTAACGCTAACCGAAGAAAAGATCAAAATATGTCTCATCAAACCTTATATCACACAGGGCCAGGAACTATTAACAAAGTATTCACCAAACAAGAACAAAATTGGAAAATAATAAAATTATTAAGAAACTTATAGAACCCGGCTTAAACCCAGATTTAATATAAATGAAAGGTCGCGATTTTTGAGATTAAAAATTTATATCTATTTAAGACCTCAATTTTGAATTTTTAATCTGTTTTTGGCAGAGACTCAGATATCAGTGGACTCAATTCAAATAATAATATATTTATTTATATGCATTAAATTTATAAATTTTTTTATATCGCATTTCAGAAGCAAAAATCAGAGAATTATGATTTGTATACTTGCATTATGTATGCGCTCCTAAGAATAATACTCCTTCTTTCATATTTACCATAATTTTGGATTTGGCATAAAATTGGGTAAATATAAATCAGAAATTTATGATTTCTCACTTATCACCTCACATAAATTACATGTAATTTTTTTTCAAAATAATTTGTACGATTTAATAGCAAAAAATTTTGTTGAACTATAAGACCCAACGTACACACAAGTATATCTACATATATATGTTCAGTACATTTGCTTATGTTCGCACATCAATAATCGAGATTGTGTAATATGCTGCGCCTTGCTAAGATTTGGCCCAGCAAATTTTTATTCCGAAGTCACGTGCAGAATTTTATTTTTTCCTCCCAACTTCCTGGTGCGGAAAGAAAAATGTATGCGTACAAATTTTACATCTGAAACTTTGGTTTATGTATCAATGATTGGAATACATGTGGAACAAAGAACTATTCATATACACATTTTTAAATTGTAGCATAGATATATCGATATTTTATAAAATTTAATCTCAAAATTTTTTAAAATTTAATTCTTTATAAAAATATAATATGTATATATATCTGATATATTAAAAATATATATATTAAATATTATATATATTATATATATATATTAAAAATATCACTCTATATGTACTGCCTTAATTAATTGATTTCGTACCAATTTAAAAATAAGCCCCTTCATTTCACACACGCATACATTCAGTGCATTAAATAAAAAAAAATGTAAATTAATAGAAAATAGAATATGAAGTACATTAACGTGGAAGCAGTCTTTATGAAAATTAAGTCAATTAATCCGTAAATGTGCTGCTTTCAATCATTTATCTTGAACAGAACTCAATCATTTATTTCAAACAGTTGTGTATGAATAATGCAACTAATTGTCTCACAATTAACTCACTAATTGCAGAACTCACTAATGAAAACTCAATATATTAAATTAAATTAAAAATATTTTGGAGTGCTTGAAGCACAATTATCGAAATGGTTCTAAAGTCAGTTATCCTTTATAGAAATGCTGGCTCTTATGAAATTATTATAAGATTTTTTTTCTACACAGAATCAATACATACTCGTTTAATTTATTCATACTATATATTGACTATATGACCTATTTAGGGATGAGTGGGAAGTTCATTATTAGTAATCAATATTCAAATTATTAAAATATTTTATAGAGAGGTTTCGAATAATACTGAATTGCAACAACAAAAAATTTTATTTTTAATTAATTGAATTTTTAGCTGACCATACAACTATTTCGAGTATAGCTTAATACCCATCATCAGTGATCTTGGAATTAGTTTTAATATTTTATCATTCGTAAATAATTCTTTAAGACTACAAGGGTTGAATTCATGCCCTTCCAACTTTTAAGCTCATAGCCAGTGTTAGCCAACTGACCCAAAATCATACTTGACTTGTATGTTCAAGCTTAGGTAGTCACTGCCGTCATTACTGACGTTAAAATCAAATTTGATATAAAATATGTTATTAAATATAATTATTTAGTTAATATATAGTATTGGTATTTAGTTTAATATTATTGTTGTGATAGTAAAATAAAGAAAGCATTCCTGTCGCAGTTGTGAGGAGGACTTGCCTCCCATCTGCTTTGTTTCTGTCTAAACATGCGCGGCGCCGCCTTACCACTTAAGTTAGGGGCTTACTTATTTGAGAATCTTGGCGAAATGTAAGACCTTCTTTTGAATAGCATTATAAGCTGTGTCAAAGGTTCTAAGTGGTTCTAACTCCTGACTTTTTACTTATACGGTAACACAATGGGCCTGTAGGTCTAAGTGGATCCATAGAGATCGTCGATATAACCTAATCTAATCTAAACTAAAATAAGAAATGTGCAATATTTTCCTCTATAATTCTACTTTTTCTCTGTTCTTTTAATAAACTTTACTAAAAACTGATGTAAGAAATTTTTATTAATTGATGATGAATTAAAATATCAAAGATTTTTATAAGTTTTTTGACTTCTTTCAAATCGTAAACAAATTTCTGTTTGTGCTCTCATTTTCAGATAAAATAATGAATTAGATTTCTTCATAAAATCTTTACACCCACTTGTAAACAATTTCATTGCCTCAAATCTCATAATCTACTTATGGTTGATTCAGATAAACAATCATATTTATTTAAGAAAATTAAAATTGGAAAACTGCATAATAAAAAAATAAAAACAAAATAATTTTTTTAAAGCATTATTATGTACTTTATTTGTGACTAATGTTATTTTTCTTAATAAATCCGTTGCTAGTCTTGAAATGTTTTTTAAAATTTATTGATTCATCAAAACTGTGAAAAAGTAAGTACTATCTTAACTTATAAAACATTGTATTCATATGTACTTCCTTATTAAAATTAATTGTGTTATAAGTGTGTAATTGAAATGGACTCATCATTCATCTTAATTTTGGGGGGGAATGTTGTGTGTATTACAACCAGCCAAACCATATGCAAATATTTGACTAATTTCTAATTGAAGATGTTGTGGATTGAGTTGAAGAATGGCACGTCCATATATTTGAGCATAAAACTATATATTCCGGGACAGAGCTACTACATGACCTACCAAGAGTTTGATAGATGGGGTTTATTATACATATCTTGAAAAATAAAAATGTTACTATTTAACATACTTCTAGCTTGTTTCTAAAAACTAAGTCTGCAGTTTTCGCTTTTAAGTATGTGGACTAAGATACATCACCCTAGACATGGATCTAGAATGATGTAGCCTAAAAGGATGATGTAGCATAAAGTGGTCTTAAAAGATTTATAAGGGAAATTCTACCTTAAACGCTCTTTGTACTACAATATATGTATAATGGGATTAGAAATTACTTAAGCAGAGTTATCTTTTCAACAAATTCGAATCAATAAATGACTTTTAGTTGATTCGTATATCTTCTGTATATATATGGTGAAACGTTGGGACAGCGCACTATCCAACAAGTGGATCCGATTCTTCGATGTCGTTATTGTGTTAAAGCTAGTGTGGCTTCCGTTCCCATAACTACATCTTTTGTTAATGCAATCAGCTCATTTAGCTTGAGGTTTTCTGCCAAGTCAACAGCAACCCAATGGTGTCCTAAAACAGTCTTCCTCCTACTCGCCAGTGCTGGACATTGGCACAATTTATGTACTGCTGCCTCATTTTCTTCTAGACATAGTCCGCAAGTGTCTTTCTCAGCAAGAGTTATCTTTTTGAGATGATACTTGAAGTTGCCATGTCCAGTAATTAGTGAGGTCAGCCAGCTTAGAGTGCTCCGCGAATAGCTAAGCACTTTTATCGCTTCCCTGGCCCACGGTTTCGGCAACATGAGTTTGGTCTGTCTACAAATGCTCAACTCTCTCCATCTATTAAGATGAAGTGAGGTATAGACATAGGCTGCTTTCATGTTGTAACTTAATGGTTCATCTGCTTTCTCGTTTTGCTCAATATTGATATGTCTTTTAACCCACATGACAGTCACCTCATTTGAATAAGCACAATCCATGAGCTTCGTTACACATTCTTAAACTAAGCTGGTAGCTATGTATATCTTCTGTAAATCGGCTTCAACTTTTATTTATTAATTCTATATTTGGTGAAATACTACACACAGAAGGCATCACTGTTTTTTTGTCAGGTGAACTTATACTTTTATATTTGGTAAAATACTCCTCACAGAATGCGTCAGTCTTTTATCAGGTAAACATATTCTTCTATGCTGGGGGGTTAAATAAAATAAACGATATAAGTCATGGGCTTAAGTTCTTCCTTGACTTATGCAGGAGAAATAAGATTTTTAAAATTTTATCTCAAATTTTTAAGAATTTTTTTAGCAAATTATAAACACAGACAACATAATATCAAATCAACAAAAAATTAAAATAAACCCAAAAAATGTGTTAAAAATATTTTTATTTGTTTTCTTTTGCATTTTTATATTGTATATATCGTATAAAAATAATTTTATATACAAAATGACTAATAAATTCATAAACTCGACAAAGTAACAAACATTTCTGTTCAACTTCAGTAGCTCATCAATAAATATACTATATGTTGAATCATATAAGCAAACATACGTACGCATAAATACAAATTCCATTTATAGATATTTATTCGTCCATACATACCTACATATATACATACATGCATACATACGCATGCATGAAGTTTTCTATATTTGCAAATAGAATTTATGAAATGTTTTTTGTTGTAATTGCTGCGTTTAATATGCGTGTCATACATCAAGTGTATCGCATACACGAGCTTAAACTCATCATTGGCTAACATAATAGATTTCAGTAAGTTCTTCTCTGCTCTCCTATAGATACATCTCACTCGTATTCCCTTTTCATAGCAATAACCAAAGTATCTAAAAAAAACCATACCATATACAAACTTGTGACAAACGTAATGAAATAATGAATTCCAAGTGCTTTTATGAGCTTCGTATCTATGAATTTCTGTAGACGTGTACCATAGTACTATAGTAGACGTGTTACGGATGAGAGCCGTATTTGTGCTGGCAAATACATATGTAGATTGTTTTACCACTTATGCTTGTTTATGTTCAGAAACACTCATACTCAAGCCAATGAACTTTTGATAATGAAATTATATCACAAACAGCAGACTTAATTTTGTGCCAACAACAACAACAACAAGCCAAGAAGAAATATTAGAAGAAAAAAAGTTCCAATAAACAAACGAACAAGCCAAACTAATTGAAATGTCAAAGAGAAGAATACCATTTTCTATTGCTAAATGATTGCATTCAATCATAGATACTTTTTGCAATATTATTGTTTGTTTTGTTTGCTGATAATTGTTTTAGGTCTAATAACATCACTTATGGGTTGGTTAAGTGAAAGTATAGGAAAATAGGACAAATTACAGGAAGGGGAGAAAAATATATAGTCAACAAAGGCAACATATGGATTTTATATTTATTAAGTAAACTTTTAAGGAATGCAGATGAAAATCTCAATGGAACAAGTTGAATAGTTTAACGAGCGAAGCTAGGAATGTGGGTATAGGAGAAACCAAAATAAAGAGTTTAAAATAATGTTTATAAAATTTTATAAAATTCAAGCTCGGTTTCCTCGGAAAGATTAGCATGTCTTTACAATTATTTATACAATATATTTGTATGTTATGTTATGTTAAGCCTTTTCCGAGTTTGTGCATCTGGGCACTTTTATCCTATGATAGTTGGGGGAATTCTGCAGAGTCCCGCCCATCTCACTGACTTATTTGAGTATTCCTAATAATCATCGTGATTATTCAATGATATATCTAAGATCTGCGTACCGCCCCGTGCGGTTAGTGATTACTCTGAGATTAAATAGTGCTAAGTAGGGCAGCCTGTCGGTTTTCGCATATAGCTTCAGAGCTCTGGCCCTTATGTATTTTTTGAGAGGATCTATTCTATATATATATATATATATATATACTTATGTATTCTAATTTGCTGAAATCCTTGACGAAATCGCGGCGTTCGTGATAACGGATTTGTGCCCATTCTACGGAATCCATTTCAAAGTTCACTAAATACATTTTTGTTCAATTGAAATTTATGTTAAACAAATTAAAATCGAATACTTGTTCGTTCTTATTCCAAACAGGACACTTGGGCCAAATTTACACAGTTCGTAAAACTAAAATGCAAAAAAATTACAAAAAAAAAATTACAATATTTAAGAAAACAAAAAAAAAAGTATATATAAATGAAAAAAATTTAATAGCAAAATAATGTTTTGGCAAAGTACCAAGTTTCAGTTACAAAATGGCTGCTCTCTACTGCAGCTGCAGCTGCCGTAAAGGACTTAACCAAGTGCCAGCCTACCGTAGATTCAATGAAGTCTTAAATATCCTGCAGCTACGTGAAGTAGTTTAAGTGAAAAATGTTGCATTAGTACAGATGCGCTTTTCGATATTGATAAAATTCAATTCTATTATTTTTATTTTTTTTTTTGTTATATATGGTATATATATATATATTACATTTCTTTCTCATTTTTGGCAGCAATATTCACAATTAAAATTTGTACTTGCATTCCTGTGCATTACTGATAAATATTTTTCTTCTTTATTTATTTTCAGATACAGTGGATAATTACAAACTCAACAACGTCACCTTCAAGACTGCGTTAAAGTATTCTTCTTTTTAAGTCAAAAGCGTCTTAAGCTTCAACGTTTTTTGTTCGTTTTTGTTTTACTAGTCATATTTAAGCTCGTATGAATACACAAACAAATATGGGTCCTAATAGTGTAACACCGCAGAGGGGTGATCAACTATCAAAGACAAATTTGTATATACGTGGTCTGCAGGAGAATACAACTGATAAGGATTTAATAAATATGTGTGCCCCGTAAGTATTATCAGAAAACAATCAATTATTATTAGCATTTTAAAATATATCTAAGGAGTAATTTTAGTATTTTATCTGGTTCGATATAATCCCAATACAAGCACATCTCATGTCTTCAGACATTTCCATAGCTTCTACACAAGTTTCTACTATGGCTACCCAATCTGTAGTCATATGCAAATCTGTCAAACAATAATCTAAGGACGTAAGCAGATAGGCATTAAACCTTATTAAATGTACAAGACTGCTTGTTCTTTTGTGGAAAACAGAAAAGAGATTTGACTTAGTATGGCTAGGATAGGTTATATATGTTTGCCTTTCATTTTCTGCCTTCACAATTGGTTTTTTGCTAGAGTAGGTATTTAAAGCTAGATATGCGCGCTTCCATTTATGATATGACAGCGAATTATATTAAAATCTAGTAATGTTTATTAGTTTAATTCGTTGGTTGATGGAAATAGTGACTTGATCAATGGGTCCAATTAGCGCCTTTACGGTTTTGATACAGCATTCTAAATGCCAACTTTTCTATTAGTTATTTTCTTAAAGTCTTGCACGGGCAGGATCCGCCACTCTAATCTGTGGCCCAGAACCTTTTTGTGGATTAAGTTGGTCTACAACTAGGTCTCTAATCAATAACTGGATCTCAACCGAGAGAAGTCGCTACTGGCGCGACGGTCGAGGTAACCGTCAGGCTAAAGAGCTGGTTCTCCCCTATAGTTATAATAAGATATCCTCCTTTAGCAGAACAGAGTTGAGGTTACTAGTGGGATATCTAACGGGTCACCATGGGCTACGTTACCACCTCAACAAAATGGGCCTATCCTAAGAGATAGATTGTAGACTCTGCTTGGAGGCAGAGGAGACAACCAGCCACATTCTATGTGACTGCCCAGCTTTGATCTGGGCCAGGAGGAGATCACTGGGTCGGGAACTGCTAGCACCTTCCGACATTAGGAGGTCCTCAACAAGCGACATTCTGGCCTTCATTCGAAAGGCGGAATGTCTTTTGTTCAGTTAGGGTCTGTTGTAGCACAAAAGATCAATCATGGTCGCGTTGCTCTGCTCAAATGGGAGCTAATACCCTGTTCTTTCTTATCTTATTAGTTATTTTTGTAAATAGATGACTAAATATTCCTCATTTTCTTGAGACTACATCCAAGTTATAATATTATCTTCGTCTTATACGTTCCAATAACGATCAGAAAATGCAAGTATTTAATTTAAAGAGCACTATTAGTCACATATAGTGGCGTACAAACTATGGTTCTGCAAGAGCTTTTAACATTGCAGATCTTTTTCTTGTTAATAAATTAGCTCATATATCATATCATATAGATCGATGAATCCAAAATGAAGAATAACCGTTATAACATCTCCTTTAATTGTTAATGGAAAGACTTATTAATAGAAAAGCCTATATAAACTTCTTAATCTAATAATTCATTTCGTAAACAATTATTAGAGATTCATGAATCCACAAAAATGGCTCCAACTAATGTGCCTTATATCTTATGCCTTAAGAAGAATAAACAACATTTGATTTCATTCATTTTTTGACAGACGTTAAGCTAGATCAATAATAAATCGATTTATATATTTTACATAAGTGATCGTAATAAGAATAGCCAATATTTTTTTAATTGACTTAAACAGTATTAATAACTTTTAATTCCATTTGAGGTGTGATCTTCTCATTGCTTGGAAAAATTATTGATATACCACACTCGATTCAAATTCAAAGAAATTTGTTTGATGATAACTTATTAATTTATTATATTATATTTATTAATTACGGTTGAGGTTTTTTTTTCTCTCATAGAATTAATAATATCTTCTAATATTATATTTTTATAATTAATAAAAAATTTTATTTTTAGGTATGGCAACATTGTTTCGACCAAAGCTATTTTAGACCAAAAAACGAAAAAGTGTCGGGGTAAGTTTCATAAACTATAATTTTCATTTTTATTGAATATATCTTATTGTATTTTACTGCATTAGGTACAACTTACAAACATAATACATATTTATATTTATTATTGAGTACGTATATATATGTGTGTACATAGTGTTTCATACCAAAGTGACTTAATGTGTGAAGGTGATTTTTTAGCCCACGAAACGAAAAAAAATTATGGAAAGGGAGAGTCTAGTTCCTTTCATTTTTAATCCATACTAAGATACATAGTGTAAAAGAACATTTTAACCAAAAAACCTTTATTAACAAAAATTTTTCTTTAAATTTATACATTAACGTTGAATCTACTGAATATCCTTCACCGTGATCGCTAAAAGCCATGATGATTTAAAACTTCAATAGTTTAATATAAACTATTGATACGTTATCACCTTTCGTATTAAATAAACTTAGACGCTACGGTGATTTTAAATAAATTTTTGCTGACAAATTTTGCTTGTTTTGCATTTATTGTGTCGTATTATGTTTCGAACAATTCTCTAAAAAATATTCCATTTATCGTGTCCTTATTTCTGTAACTGACCTAAAATCCTAAATTCTGATGTTTTCGACAAAAACGAATTAATTAACATATTATTAACTAACATCATCACTTCTTAAAAAGTTTTCCTTAAATCAAAATAAGGGCGACTTCACTACTAAAAGTTGGTGTATCTACATATTCAGGTGAATCAGATAAAGATATTTAGGGTTTATTTGATTGAATTGATTCAATGCTTTTACACACACTTTGTTGTAATTCATATTGACAATGAATATATCTATTAAATCAGTGGTTCCTAACCAGTTGTCTGCAAGATGACTAAAAATGGTCCGTGAATCAAATTTAACAAGTATGGACATATAGCTTGTAGTTTGTCCACTGAGACCTGACTTTATAGGAAAATAAGGACAAAATATTTTGAAGTAATTATATACCTATAAATGGTTTTCAGCCGAGAGAAGTCGCTACTGGCGCAACATTCCAGTTAACAGTCAGGCTAAAGAGCTGGTTCTTCCCTACAGTTATGATAAGCAGTACAGAGTTGAGGTTGCTGCTGGTGGGATATTTAACGTATCACCATGGACTGCGTTGTCACTTTAACAAAATGGGTCTATCCGAAGAGATAGATTGTAGACTCTGCTTAGAAGCAGACGAAATTTCCAATCACATTCTCTGTGACTGTTCAGCCTTGATCTGGTGCAGAAGAAAGTCACTGGATCGAAAACTACTCTCCCCTTCTGACATTAGGAGATCCTCAATTGCTGACATTCTGGCTTTCATTCGGAAGGCGGAATGTCTTCTGTTCGGTTAGAGTCTGTTGCAGCACAAAAGAGCAACCATACTTGCAGTGCTCCGCTCCATTGGGAGGTGGTACTCTGTTTATTTTTATTCCTATATACCTATTTTATGGTGTTTACTAAGAACAAAAATATTATTTATGTTATATATATGATATATATGATATAATATAATATCATTGGTCAAAAAAAGTTTGGAAACGACTGTATTAAATGTTTTTTTTTTGGTTTTTGATCCAAGAAATCATCTCATTAATTGATGTCACTTTGGATAATGTATACAATCTATATCCATTACGTAACCATTAAATATATAGATTTGTATATATCTTGTGTATATATAATTTTTATATATTATATTTTATGAAAATAAAATAATCTAAGGGCGAAGGACCTAGTTAATAGTCCAGTTCCTTATTCTTAGTTAACTTTAAAATTAATTTTAGTATTAACTCCCATTATAAATGTATAATTAAAACTAAATTAAATATTTTCAGGGTATGGATTTGTCGATTTCGAGCTACCACAATATGCAGAAGGTGCTGTCAAGGGACTACAGGCCAAGGGCGTACAAGCTCAGATGGCTAAAGTGGGTATCTTGCTTCATAGGCCGGAAACTGTACGTTTGTTTGCATGCAAGTAATATTAACACTAACCTCACCCATACAACCATACATCCCAGTTATGTCCTCTAGATACGAGTACATCCTTTATAAATATAAAAAAAAAATTTTAAATAATTTTTTTTTTAAATAATTTTTTTTTTAAATTATTTTCTTTTTAATTATTAATCCTTCTCGGATATCTTAAGCAGTTTAAAAAGTCTGTGGATTGTTTGCATTTTTCGCTTCACCTTTTGTGCTCTGGCAACGAGTTCAACGAAGTTCAATCAAAAGTTTTACTTTTACAATACACACTTTGGAGTAAAAGTTTTAGATTTTTTTACTTTTATCTTTTTATTATAAAATCTTTTACTTTTTATGTTTAACTTGCACTTTTTTAATGCTAAAAAGTGTGAAAGTTGCAACAAAATTGTTTTTATTTCACAATTATTCCCAGTTTGCTCGTTCTGAAGTTGTGAAGTATGCAAACACTGATGAAAAGTTAAATTTCTATATCAGTTTTTGTTGAATATTTTTTGAATTTGTATTTTCATTTAAGTTTAATACATTTTTTTCAAATGCTAATTAAAGTAAAAAGTAAACTATTTATTTATGAACATTATAAAGATTTCAAAACCGCTACTAAAGAACCACCAGTTTTGCTCAAAGGTAAAAAATGCTTCATTAAGTTCAACTATAAATACAACAAAGTTTTTGTTTTTAGTGTAAAGTTTTTTACTTATAACATTAAAGTCCCTTTAGCATCCCTTTATCCTGTATCATATTTCCCCATATAACACTCCCCATAAAACCATTTAAATGCTTTTAGTAGATTTTAATTAGTGTAATTAGTCAAAACATTTGAGTTCTTTATGCTTTTTGGTGTAGTTGAAATTCTACCATTGGTATGACACACCCATCGAAAACTACTACTTAGTAATTTATAATTCGATAGATAAATATTCTTATAAATTTCATTTTCAATTAGAATTTAGACTTTTATAATTTGTACTATACAGCTTTTTTTAAGGAAACTTATTTATAGCACAATTTGTGTTTTCCAGTAGTCAGACATAGAACGTTTCTACTGTAAATAAAAACACAATGTTTGTTTACAATATCACAATATTACAATATTACACTCATAACCACAGATACAAAGTAGAAATTTATTTTTCTTAACCAATTTTAAGTAATTAATTGCGCAATATAAGAGTATCTACAATTTATAGCTACGTTCATATATAAATTTTTAGTGCTAAAATTTTTTAATTTCAATAGAAAAGGTGAAAATAAAGCACTTTACAGTATTAAATATTAAATAATAGTTATTGACAAAACTGTATACAATTATATTGAAACAAAAAAAAAATATCTACATGCAGTGTACAAAGTTTCCGGAATTTTTAGTGTAGAAAATATCGTAAATTTTTTGTAAATTATACAAAAATTTTAAGCAACAACACAACGAACATGGCCAGAAAATGAACTGTGTTCACCTGATATAACATAACGAGACTTATGTTATGTTTCCAAATCTAAAATTACCACTTTTAAACAGACTTTCCAAACAAAAAAAACTCACACAATTTGTGGTCATACCTAACGAGGATAGAGTTAAAAGGTGATATAGTTCTATTGCAGTCTATTTCGATAACATTTAAAGAATAAACTTACTACATATCAACACAGTCTTGGTAAAAAAATATCTTACAATAGAACAGACTTTATCACAAATTTAACAAGAAATTGTATCAATTTTCTGATATCCGTACTTACAAGTTGTTGTATTTGAAGAGTTTAGACGACCACAGTAGAGACTTCTATAGAAGTTATTCGAATGACGGAAGAAACGAGAAAGTACTCGTTATATACTAATACGACTGTTTATAAACCGCAGATTAATTTAATGGGAGAGATTTTTATTTTGAGGAATTTCCGGATCCGGGTGCAGTCCACCTAATAAGACTAATAGAAATCAAAAAAATCATCATACATCAGAAGCTACAAAGACGAGGTAAATCCGCAAATATTACGACAACGGACTTTGAGCTTTTGTGAGTCCCAACACCTATAACGACAGAACTATCACAATAATTAACTAATTATTATTATTAAGTGTTAATTTATTAAGGTTGATTTTTTTGTCAAATGTGACGCATGTTATGACAAAAAGAAACTAGAAAGGTTCGAACAGTTATAAAGAAACAACAACAAAAATTTGATTAATTTATTGAGAGATTATTTGTTTACATGGTTTTACATAATTCCGGTTACTTAGTACACTGAATGAATATTTTTTTTAAAAAATTATTTTAAACAAGTATAGACTTCATAGTTTCATTTTAAATTAACAGATCTTAGTTTTTAGTAAAAATTATTTTGTAGGTTTAGAGATATATTATATATTATTTATTATCTGTAAATAAATGCTAAATTTCTATATGTATTCAAATTAATATATTAATATATACGATATATTATATATATACTTCAAACTAAACTAAAGTTAATTAGTTTTTAACACTTATAATTAATACATATTATATATATCTATAAGCTGTATTATTATACTAAACTTCATTTTACAACATGAGCTCGATGCTAAAATCATGCCTGCGTAACACTATATGTATGGAAAAACTAACTGAAAAGCTAACCAGTTCTTGTTGTTGTTGTTGTTGTTGTTGTTGTTGTTGTTATCCCACCATGATAACTGGGATTTGAATCCCTATTGTAAGGAAAAGTGAACAGCATTTAATCATGTTAAAAAATGTGTAGTTGCGACAGGTTCTAAATTATCGATCTCTTTTTCGTTTGCTTTGATGCAGAAAAAGAAATAAATGGTCATCCCACAATTTTTTTAATTTAAAAAAAAGTTTTATTTTGATCTGGTTTTTCATCAATTAAAATTTCGAACTCTTAGGTACTCTTAGATTCTGTATGTGAGGCAAATGTATTATTTAATTGCGTTTCTCCAGAGGTATTGTTTGTAGATATATCTCCTTTTTGTGAATTAGTGTTCTACGTAATAAGAATAGTTATTCAAATCACTTGAAAAAATTTGTTTTCTTGTAGAATTTTATGAATCTTCCAAGATCATTTATTAATCATTCTCAAAGATCCTCAAGAAAAACTCAGAACCTATAACCAGGCTCTTTGCTAAGGTTAGGCAAATGTAGAATAAGTGAGTTTTTAATAATACTTATGACACTTATAGGTAGAACCCGATCGTTAGTTAATTATAATTTACAATAAGCGTATTCCAACTGTTAGAATAATGTATCTATTTAAAACTAAAATAATAAGATATTCAATATTTAACTATTAATGCTAATAATTACTTAATTTTTGGTATAGCTTAATTCCAACAACAGCAACTTCATAATTTGACTTTATCGACTAATAAGAATATTTCGAATAATATATCACTAATGTGTCAACTAATTCTTGAGCAGCTTACACTAAATCTACTAAAAACATTACAATTCAATTATTTATTTTAAATATATACTAATTTTAAATTATTTTCTTTTTTACATCTAATCATCGCACCAATACGAATACTTACGAAATAATAAATAAAACTGATTATAACAAATAAATAACTCAAAATAATATAAAAAAAATTTGCAATTTTAAAATTAATAATTTAAAAATAATAAATTAATTAATAATTATAAAAATAATAATTAAAAATAAATATTTTTAAAAAATAACCTAAAAAAATTTAACAAAATAAAAATATAAAAACATAATAAAATAAAAATAATGCAATTAAACATACATTAAAAATGCAAATTAATAATAATTAACAATACATATAACAATAAATATTAAAATATAAAAATAAATATAATAAAAAATACAATTTAAAATAAAAAATAATTCATATAAATTAATAAATAAATATAAATAATAATAACAATATGCTCTAAATAATTATAACCATAAACAATTGAAAATAATCTCAAATAATTAAAAATATTTTTTTATAAATATTATAATACATATAACAAAATTGATATCAACAAATAAAGCAGCTGCAGGAACAGGATCCTACTAATCTATACTTAGCAAATTTACCACCACGGTACAATGAAGCTGATCTTGAGAGTTTGCTCATGACATATGGTCAAGTAATTTCTACACGTGTATTACGTGATTCACTTAGAAACTCAAGGGGTATGAACAATTTAAAAAGAAGCATTATTTTTTCTGATCGCATATATAAAATGGAATACTTTAAACTCTTTTCCAGGTGTTGGATTTGCTCGTTTACAAACACGTGAGGAGTGCGAACGTATAATAGAAGCATTTAAGGGGTGCACTTTGCCTGGCGCAAATGATGCCCTTCTCATTAAATATGCCGATGGTGGGCCCAAGAAGAAGCAGCCATTTAAGCCAATGGATATTAATGATCGTGCTTGGCGCATTAGCTCCGCTGAAGGTATACCTGTTACCTATGATCCGGCAATGCAACAAAATGGTGTTGGAGTTAATGTTGGCACTCCAATTGGTGTCTCATATTCACGTTTCGGTGCATCACAAGTTGGTGGTTATTCAATGGCAGGTTCTCCATGGATACAAGGTTATATGATGCCACAAGCTATCACACCAGACGAGCAGGTATTAATTGTTTATAGATTTTAAAAATATTTTCTATTAACCTTTGGGTAATTAATGGGTGAAGGATAATATTTCTTCTAGATAAGGGAAGGGTAGGAAAGGAGGGTATATTCCATGAGTTTTTAAATTTCTCTTTCATTAAGAGAAGCAATTTTATTTTTTTTTTAAATTTTTTTACTGGTTTGGACATTAATATGACTTAATTTTGTCTGCTTTAGCAGTTAAAATAAATATATTTTTAATTTATATATCTGGGGCGTCTTGATTTGACAACTGTTTTAAATAAAGTAAGCTATATGCTAATATAGCTTAGTTCTCCTGCTATTAAACTTCAATATTGAATGTTTTTACTTTAAAATTTCCAACAAACAAAACTTTATTTCAAGGCGCCATGATTTTACAACGGATTTAAGTAAAGTGCACATTCTTAGCTACTTTTTTCATTATGATATATGCCAATATAGTTAATCAGATGGCGCGTCTACTTCTTTCTACCAGTTTAACATGGTGTCAATGTTAAAATTGCTATTACTAATTCTCATTAGATGGTGTAGATATATAATTTTTTTTAGTGTAATCAATATAAAACGTGCACAACTTCTGACGTGCCGGAACATCTCTAGAACTAAGCAGTATCGGTACATTGTGTAGTGGAAAAAATAAAGTTGATTTTGACTTAAATCCTTTATCAAATCGGAGCACCCTAGAAATAGAAGTCTTGCCAAATCTCTTTATCTTTTTTGGCTATATGTATTTAAAAAATTTTATTGATTTTAATAAAATAATTAAATAAAATAGTTATTTATATAATTTCAATATAATTGTATGTATGTAGCGATTTCTATTTTATTTTTATATTTTATATTTATTTTTGTTTTTGTAATTTCAGAATTGCTGAAAATGTTTCCAATATAGTACCTTATAAATTAACTGAAACCATTTATTTTCCTCTTATTTCAGTATATACAGATGGCCGCTGCCTCTCAGTTGGGAGTAGCTTCCTATAAACCAGATGCCATTAATCAATTGCCACCACGTGGCATGATGATGGTTAGCGGCGATACTGCAATGCCATATGGCGCAATGATGCCACAAATCGCAACCTTGCAACCGGTTGGCAATCCAGTAAGTATAAATATTTTTGTTTTTTTTTTTTTGAAAAAACCAAAAAAAAAACGTTTTAAAAAGTAGTTAAATTTTGAACAACGGAGAGAAAATATTGCATGATAAAATACTGCTTGGATTTCGAAGTGTTTAAATAGCTACCGTTACAACACTACGTAATATTTAAAGAAGTTTAAATTTTGAGTATGTTCCCTAATAATATAATATATACATATATGTACATGCATTTATCTCCTTAAAAACCTGGCTAACAAATTTTTTTTTTTGACAAACTTCTTTTGTACCAAGTTTATACCTAGGATTAAAATAATTTTCTTATAGCGTATCTCTTCATCGTTACAGTATATTAATACGACTTATCCATATTATGTATCACCAACAATTATTCCGGCAATGCCAATGACAGATTCTGAACAGGCCAGCACAGCTGCGTCACCCGACGAGGCATATATACAGTATTCACACCCAGCCGTTGCTCCCTAATAGCTTTGTGCGAGGTGAGTGAGTGTGTATGTCGAAGAAAGAGAATACAATAAAAATAAATTAACAAAAAAAAGAAAAAGAATATAACAAATATTGGCATGGTGATAGGGAGTTGTGGAGAGAAGTGTGTGGGAAATTAGTTGTTGCATGCAATTTAGCGGAAGTTATTTTGATTGCCTTTATTATTATAAGTCCTCTGACACACAACAACAAAAATGGCAATAGCAATATTTATTTGTACATTCATTTTCCGAAGCCTTTAGCTTTATTTTAACTTTTCATTTATGGCATACGCTTATGTTACGCGTTTATCCTTAAGCTTGTAAATAACATCCCATTTATTAATCATCATTACCATACTCATCATCAAGTATACATCTAAACGCTTTGGCTACAGCTCCTTTTTGTGTTCCTTAAATGCTTGCCTGCCACTTTGTCTGCTGCTCCTTTTGCTGCTCGCCTGTTCGTTTGCTCTTCTTCATTTAATCTTAATCTCCTAAATCACTCACTTCACTTTAGTTCATTTGTACTTTTTTCTGTTCTTTTTGTTTTAAGTATGCTTAACCAGTAACTTTTTTACTACTTACTTAAAGCCTGCAATCAATAATTTAATTAGCCTTCTTAATTATAAATTTTTCTAATGACAACTCCTCTTCTGTCTTATCTTCTTTCAGTTGGGTACAAATTAAGGTAGAAATGCAGCGTTCCTTCCCTGATTGTGCACAATCTTTTGATGTTAGTCTAATAAAAAATGCTAGAATTGCTGTCACTGAAAGAGAAATTTAAACAATGTAATTTAGTAAGTATCCAATGAGAGATAGAGAGAGAGAGAGAGAGAGAGAAAAGAGAAATTTAAGACTGTGTAATATATCTCCGATAATTAGTATTGTAATTAGTAGGTGAAAGGTTAGAAGACTAGTAGAACGGTTTCAAGTATTATATTCTTTGGTTATTACATTACGCGAGTTAAAATATAAATATATACAATACATGTATATACAGTAATCCCCCCTATAACGCGGTACCCTTATAACGTGTTTTCATATTACGCAATTTCAATCTCTCATATAACACGGGTATTCCCCCATATAATGCGGGGATTGGTATAGTTCATAATTAGCTACGCGTACCTTTACACGTGTGTATACGGGAATACCTCTATAACGCATTTTCCTATAACGCGGAACGAATCTACCGCGTTATAGAGAGGATTACTGTATATAAAAATATATATTATATTAGAACATATACAAAAAATACTAAGAAAAGCATATAAACTTTTATTAATGTAAAAAAAAATTTTTTTTCTTTATTTTCAGTATTATTAAAAACTCTTTTAAACATTAAAAGAAACCTATTACTTTTCATTGGGCTAAGCTTCTTTTTCTTCAGAGGGACGAAAATATAAAAAATTTCAACAAAACAGCAGTAATTTCAACCGGCAAACTAGAAATGGAGTTTCTGGAACAAAAATTTTAATGCAGTTTGCATTAAACACAAATTAATAATTAAAATTAATATGTAAACTTGTATGTGCATATATAATTTTAAAAAATAAACTAGAACTCTAATCATCACTCCCCAACTAGCATCTATACAAAAACAAAAAAAAAATATAAAGCAAAAATTGTGCATCACTACTAGGGAAGAGACTAAACTGGGGACCGACCACATAAGCATAAAGCAAAGAGCTCTTAATGTGTACATCCCCTAAAACAAAGTAACTTTTACATTTTTTAAAATGTTGCCAAGTGTAAAGCATTCAAACTGCAACAAATTTTGATTAATTTTTGGAACGCTGAAGATTAACTTCCAAAACCAAATACAGTTTTTTTTAAATAAAATTTAAGTCATATATAGTTTTAAGCTTCAAAATAAAACAAAAGATTTTATTTTTCTACATTAAAGCTAAGATGCATGCAAACAAGAAATAAATTTGAAAAAGAAAAATATTAAAAAAAAATTTGAATTAAAATAGATACAACTTTAGATTTAAAAGAATTTTTTTGTAAATACTTTGTATATATATTTTTCTTCTTCTTTAGTTGTGCTTAGTAAATTAGTTTAAGTTTAGCTTTAAGTAAAGCAAAAAAAAAAATAAATAAATAAAAATAAAAATTCTTTTTTTAAGTCAAACCAATAAATTGCATTTTTCTTTAACTTTTAGATATGGGCTATAGCATCATTTTAGAATCTAAACATTCTAGAAAAATAGGCTATATATTAAAATATATAAGATAATATTATTACAATTATACAACACAGGATTATTATTAACTGACATAAACACGGAATGGATGAAAATACACAACAAAGTCTCTCAGTCGTGTGTGGAGATGACACGGGCTGTTCCACTGATCGATTAAAATATATATAAAGCTCAGCTCTTCATAAATGACAATAAAATTACATGCTAAAATAAAAAAAATGGGTTGTACGGCTTAGTTTTGAAAGTGTATGAAAAAAAATATTAAATATCAATTTTTTTTGTACGTTCCTTAATACTCATTTACTCTTCTCACACAAATTTATACAGGGTTGCCAAATAAATATTTTTATATGATTTTACACATTAGACGTTTTTAATACAAAAATATTTATGGACAACTTTATATTACGAAAAAAAAAATATAAACAAGTAATTTAAATCTTTATAAAGAGGTTTTTCGAAAAGTAATGAGCTACAACAACAAAAATTCATTTTTATATTGTTTTAATTAATTGAACCTTTATTAAATCTTTATTTATTATTAAATACAACTTTAATAGGAATATTAAATATATAAATAATACAATTAGCATAAATTATGTTAACATTGAAATAAACCATATAATATTAAGAAATACTTGTTTTATATGTATTAAACAGCCGTTGCCCCATGTGATTGATTTGAAATAAGAGATTAAATTTGCTTTTTATAACAATATTCGCAAAGTTTCCTGTATTTAGTGGATTTAAATTGTACTCATGCTTTGATGCTATTTAAAAGGTTTTTTCTTTTCTTTTTTGATATTTTCTACTTTACATTTACAGGGTCCAAAACGAAACAGTGAATATCAAAAACAAGGAATATTTATAACCAAAATATATATTTTATTTTTCATGAAATATATGAAATATTTAAATTAAATGTTAAATTAATTGTCAACGTATTTGTTTTGT
>NC_051846.1:36485830-36493806 GCF_002237135.1 Teleopsis dalmanni
TTCTTTCTGGTTGTTCGACTTTATTTTGGACCAGGAAAATGATATTACCGTTAAAATTCTTATCTTTTTCTGGCATTACTCACTCTTCCTACTGATTTTCAGTCTTAAAGTTAAAGCCTTTGATTTGATTTGGATGAATCGTGGAACAAAAGATCTTCTTTAGTCACAGTGTTTGACTTAGCGCCTGGTTTTTATCTTTACCTACATTATTTGACTTATATCATCACAGTTTAGGGTAAACCACTGATATTATTAATACAGTGTAATTTTACTTATATCTTAATATACTAATCATTTTTTTTATTATTCTCAACCATTTATAATGTTGTATCTCGTTGGTATAATATCTTCCTATTAATTATTACAAATATCAATATATAAAAAATGCCTATCAGACTACTACATCAAGAACTTCAAACTATTGCCAGTACATTCATTTATAAACTACACCCTTTAAACAGTGTTTATCTATTATAACTTTTTAAATCTCAATCAAAATCAAAATTTGTTTACTTCTGTTTTGATCATTTGTTTATTTCTAATCTAAACAAGTGGGAATTTTTAATTCAGAAACACTTCAAAAACATAAAAAATCCATAGCTTAACCTTAAAATTGCTTTAAAATAAGCGTAGATAAGCATATACAAAAAACTTTATCAAACAGCATGGAAATATGTTTGTAGTACCGAATGTGAATAATGCATGGAATATGAGCAGTAATGGATTAAAGTGGGGAATTTCATTTATATGAGAATATATTAAAAGTTGCAATTGAATATTTTTGATATTGAAATTGTTAATAATATGAGAATACAAAATCTGTGTATTTTAACTTAATATTGTTCTTTGGATTTCGAAGTACAGACACCTAATTAAAGAGAAAAAACAATTAATAATTTTAACAACTCCGATTTATAAGTTTTCTCATATTAAAAGTTATTAATAATTTCCGAGGTTGCCTCTTCGTTTTCATTGGAGTTTTGTTTTTTATGGTAGGTTCCAATCCCCACTCGCAACCTCATATATTCATAAGAAGGATTTCGCTAAAGACATTAGTTCACTACGCATGTATTATTGTAGCTATCCAGAAGGGGACCACGTGGAGGCTGTCTGTCAACTTGGAGAGAACAGGAACAAGGATCGCGCTGGCATTTACCAAGTTGAATGCAATCAGACATATATGTTCACTTCCTCCTCCCCTATATAATTATATAGTTTTCAGTATTTTCATTCAAAAAGTGCTCAGGATATATATTCACTTCGTCCTCCCCTATATAATTATATAGTTTTCAGTGTTTTCATTCAAAAAGTGCTCAGGAATATATTTACATATCTAAGAATTATGGACAAAGTAAAAAACAGAAGATGATAACCATTAGAAAGTAGTAAATATTTTGTTATATTGTAAATATCTATTTGTCAATATACTCGTAATTAAGATATTTATTTTGGTTCCGTATTTTCACAGTTATATTTAAATTTAAAAAAATCTGAATATTGCCATAAAACAAGGATTACTTTAATAACAAAAAAAATTAGGTCAACATAAAAGGCAGGTTAATAATCAATTTTTACTCCTATACAAATTATTAATATAGCATACATAAGTTATATATCTGCAACGAACTAACCCAACAACTTGGGTTAGATATTTTGAAAACTGCTCTTCCTCAAAAATTTTTATTAATTACGATATCGTTTATATAACATAACGTTAACTTGTTTAGATATTGGAGAGATCAATAACGTAACAATAAATAATAAAGAGTTCGATAGTACTTATATATTGTTTGGAATTTTATAGCTGTTTTCTAGAACTGGGCTAATAATTATAATACAATAATGTAATAATATAGTAATATAATAATATAACAATATAAACAAATATAAAATTAATATTATATTTATATATATATAACTGCATATATATATAATTTACATTAAATTTTTATATTATCAGTATAATATTAATTTTATATTAATTATATTATTATATTATACATATATATATTATATATATAATATATATTATATGTATAATATATATTATTTATGTATTATATTATATAGATTTTATCATAATCTTATTATATATATTATTCTGTATATATTTATTTATATTCTTCAATATAACATATTTTCGAAGAATATCAAGAATTTATAAAGTTATTCAAACCATAATTGAGTTATCTGAAAATATTATTTTATTAAAAATTTTTTATTAAAAAAAAAATTAAAATTCATTTAAAGCAATAAGTAAAATATTTTAATTATTTAACTTACAATTCAATTATGTTTAAATGTAGAACATTCACTATCAACCATCAACCCAAAACTATTCGGAATATGTAATTTAACGAATTAAACTGAAATTTTGACAGTTTTTTGGGTTTGGACGAATTTAAAGCTACCACTCCAAATGTTTGTTCATTAGTTTTGACTCATCAATCATAATGTTACTTAGCAGGAATGTTGTGTCAATAAGAGTGAAAAATGTTTGACATTTTAAATTATTAATATCAGTTAATGACTCATTGAGACGGCGATTAACATTACTCCATAAGCCACAAACAATGCAAACAGTTTGGGGACGAAAATTTCATTAAACATTCGAAGTTATTTTAAATTACAGATACTCGTTGCATTCTCAACACATGAATGTATAAAAAGAGTTCTAAAGTCAACAAGAATTTTTAAAAATTGGTATTTTTAATAAGACTAACATAATTGCTAACATTATCCCCTTCAACTTCAATATATATATAGATAATCACTTTCCAATTTATGAATCATATACTTGTAGATGTGTGGTTTCTATAGACCTATAATTCTTGGTTTAAAGAAAATTATTTTCCACGAAAAAATTTTTTGTCGTAAGAGCGGAACTAAAATGTTTCGAAAATTTTGACACAGAAGAATTCCTAATAGATGTCCTCCCTATCAAATATTTGCACTACTTCGAAAAAATTATGTCACTTTATATCTCAACTTAAAGGCGTATTACAACTATACTTTGTTTTGTTAAAGCATAATATTTAATAAATCTTTACCCTATGTTAGTTAATACCGACCAGTTTAACAGTTTTAGGTTAGTGTCAAGAGAAGCACTTTTATCGCAAACGTGTCAAGGCCTTTTTAGACTACCATTCCTTCTTAAGTTTGGTTTACCCGCTGCATCAAAGCAAAAAGTAATATTTCATGCCACCGCCTCTCTGATGCTTTATAGACTATGATATATATTTGAGTAGGGTTTACAAACGCTTGGTCTCAGGCCACTACCAGTCGTCTTCATAAACACTACTAATCCATAAAATATTGCAATTTCGCTATTAACGATATAATTTTTTTGAACGATTTTGATAAGGGTTCTTGAAAAACAAGTTAGATATTTAAAGAGACTTTACGAAATACATTGATTATTTCAGTTTTGGGTTGAGAAATACTGCATTAAAATATATTATGTAGCACACATAAACAAGCTGGGCGGCGAGTCTATGTCCGCTTGTGTGTCCAAATCTATATTTTTTACTTGATATTTGCTAAAATGAATGATAAGTTTCTGTCTAAAATGTCATAAAATTTTGACAGAAAATCTATCAAAGATTTTCAAAACCATTTTGTTTTTAAATATAAATAATAAATTATAGTTTCTGGTTAATGTCTGACATCACATATTTTATAATCTGTAGGGCTAAGTATACACCTTTGTTCTGGTGTATTTCCAGTGACTAGTCTTCAGTGACTAGTGTGCATGGATCCATTACCATGGAAATAGTTATGTCGCGATCACAGTAGTAAAGCTACAGTTAATAGATAACTGCAGGTTTTGACACATGAATAATGTAATCTAATGCAAATGTTGGTATCGACCTTAATTGTTTAAAAGTATTTATTTTTTATCACGCTTTAGGTCGCTTTTGTTTTATATTATTTTAAATAATAATAGTTTACTTATTCCAAAAAGATATTTCGGTGTACTTTTTATATCACATTTATTTTTTATTCTATGTAATATTGTAGTTTTTACACAATGGTATAAAATCACAATGGTACATGGTATAACCTTCTGTCTTACCTAATATAATATTTTAGATAATTATAGATAATTAGTTAATTATGGATAATTAGTTAATTATAGATAAACATTATAGATAGACACTATATAAAGAGGTTTTTCGAACAGCAGTGAACTACAATAACAAAAAATTTTATTTTTTACTTTTATTAATTGAATTTTTGTCTGACCATACATCTATTTCGAGTATTGCCAAATATCCATTAATAGTGATCTTGGAAATAATTCTTGTATTTAATTATTCGTAAATAATTTTTTGAGACTGCAAGTGCCCAGGGTTGAACTCGTGCCCTGCCACATTTGATGCTCAGAGTCAGCGCATCTTCACCAACTGACCCAAAGCCGTACTTGAGTTTTATGTTCGCATTTTTTTCTGGAGTTTTGTGACTTTGTTGTGAAAGTTTTATTAACAAATTTACTTGCTGTGTTTATATTAGACACTATAGATAGATTTTTTTAATTATTTATTTTTTATCTAAAAAATGTTCTGTTTAACATTTATTAATTATGATTTGCTGTGTCATCAACTGTTTTAAAATTGCTAATAATTTTACATTACGTGTCATTGCAAATTTTTTACCTTGTAAGTACTTGTTTACCAATTGCAATAAAAAAAAATTATTAATAGAAATCGTCAAGCGCCAAACGAACTATGGCGGTCTATTTCAGTACGTGACTTGATGCCCACCTGTACGCTTGATCTGCTAATTTCTGGCAAATTTTCAACTTGTTTCCGTCTCTTACGAGTTCTATTTAATAAAAATGGAAACGTTTGGTGCAAGATTTTAAAAAAGGAAATAAGTTCTGTGACATAAATTTGTTAAAATTAATCAAAATAAAGAAATTCATTTTTGATTTGTTACTTGTGCTTTTGGTTGTAAATAATTTGTAAACAATTTTTTTAATTTTTTGCTTTAAGTGACAAAAAATTATGATTTGATTTTATTGAATGAATATCTTTGGATATGGAATAAAAATTTCAGATAGTTTAAAAATTCTTAAAATTGAATAAATTTGCGTAGAAATAATCGATTTTGCTTAGAAGTGAATTATGCGCTGCGCGTGTGGTTAATTTATCATCTCAAATTAAATTAAAATAAAATAAAATTCATTGCATTAAATTTAAAAGCAAAATGTTTTAAAATTATTTTAATTTTTTTTCTATTATTTGATGTTTGTGCAAAAAATAACAATTTTATCTTTTTTTTTTTAACGAAATAAATAAAAAGGAAAAATTTTTATCGACGCGTCGAAATAGACTGGCCACATAATCCGGACCTGCTTTTTATATAAATAGCCTTTATTTTTATCTATTCGCTTGTTTATCTTTCTGACCAAAAACTAACCAAACATTTTTCTTTTTTTTTTTAATAAAATAAATAAATAAATTTTGAAACAAGTTTATATGAAAAATAATTTTTTGTTCGGAAACAAAATAAAATATGTATATGAAAATATTTTCCTAAACATTAAATTGCTAATAAAGCATAAATATTATTTATTATCAAAATATATATATTTTTTATTAATAATTGTTATAAGGAAGCGTGGACCAGGACCACCAACTTCCTTTTCACAACAATTTATGTGCAATAAAAATAAATTGAAATGAAAAAATAATTATAAATGATTTTTTTACTAATATATATTGATACAAATGAATATATTAAAACTACTTATATAAATATATATGAATAATATATATGGTACATATATATATGTATAAATGATATATATATCTCATATATATATAAATGATTTACTGCAGTCAATATTTGTTATGAAAATTAGTTTTTGCTTTTTCATTGATGATTTAATGTTGATGAGCTGATATTTAGTTTGTTCTCATTTATAACTATAAAAATAATATTTAAAAATGAAATAATTTTAATTAGCTCACAAAATGGTTTTCAATAATTTTACGCTTAGCGGTAGTGCAAATGATGGGTTAGAAGTGGAAGTAGTCATGCACTTAAAATAAAAACAATGTCTGCTTGAGTTTATTTCGTATCCAACAAGGCATAACCGAACGATATCAAAATAAAGTACATATAAGTTTATCTGCGTTCGTATAGATAGATGTACGTATATATATATGTATATATCTCATATTTATATGCAAAAAATTTATTTGAAGAATTTCAATAGAGAATTTTGCTGTGTGCCAAGAATGAGGCTCGTCTGACGCTATATTTCTTATATTCAAGCATGTCTGCGGATGTCTGGTAATGATGTCAATAGCTTTATATGATGCGTGCTGGGTTAATGTAAATTTAATTGTTTAATTTAATATAATTAAACGTTTATGAATTTCTTACTTCAACCATTGTCTCATTATATTTTCTTTGTGTAAGCTGCATATTGTATCATATACAGTATACATGGTCGTTCTTTTTAAAACTTTTTGAGTTTCAATATAAGCAATAAAAAAAATCTTTATTAAATGAAAACTGCAGAGTATAGTAAATTTTAATAATAAAAATTGAAAGAAAAATATTTAATATGTGAAAGAATAATTTTTAAAAAATTCTGTATATAAGATTCTTTAAAAAGAAAAAAAAATTCAAAGAAAAAATTTAATATTTAGATTAACTACCAAAAAGTAAACGCATAAATTATGATTATGTTTATTCCATTCCCAAAATACATTAAGATGTCGTTTTCATACTAAGCAAAGTATTATTATGATTAAATATGGTGATGATCTAAAAAGGCATTGTAATAATTTACATTACTTCACGTCTTTATAATGGGACTATAAAAATGGAATAGAATAGAAAATAGCGAAATACTTAGCTCCCAATGGAGCAGAGCAGTAGATCTCGTATGCAAACAAGTGACCCTGAACAGAAGTAAAGGAAGTGAAAATGACTTATGTCTTCATGTCTTTGTAATGAGACTATAAAATTGAAGAGAATAAAAAATAATGGAGTACTTGGTAGGTCTTGTGTTGAAGAAGTAACGCTAACCGAAGAAAAGATCAAAATATGTCTCATCAAACCTTATATCACACAGGGCCAGGAACTATTAACAAAGTATTCACCAAACAAGAACAAAATTGGAAAATAATAAAATTATTAAGAAACTTATAGAACCCGGCTTAAACCCAGATTTAATATAAATGAAAGGTCGCGATTTTTGAGATTAAAAATTTATATCTATTTAAGACCTCAATTTTGAATTTTTAATCTGTTTTTGGCAGAGACTCAGATATCAGTGGACTCAAGTTACCAAATAATAATATATTTATTTATATGCATTAAATTTATAAATTTTTTTATATCGCATTTCAGAAGCAAAAATCAGAGAATTATGATTTGTATACTTGCATTATGTATGCGCTCCTAAGAATAATACTCCTTCTTTCATATTTACCATAATTTTGGATTTGGCATAAAATTGGGTAAATATAAATCAGAAATTTATGATTTCTCACTTATCACCTCACATAAATTACATGTAATTTTTTTTCAAAATAATTTGTACGATTTAATAGCAAAAAATTTTGTTGAACTATAAGACCCAACGTACACACAAGTATATCTACATATATATGTTCAGTACATTTGCTTATGTTCGCACATCAATAATCGAGATTGTGTAATATGCTGCGCCTTGCTAAGATTTGGCCCAGCAAATTTTTATTCCGAAGTCACGTGCAGAATTTTATTTTTTCCTCCCAACTTCCTGGTGCGGAAAGAAAAATGTATGCGTACAAATTTTACATCTGAAACTTTGGTTTATGTATCAATGATTGGAATACATGTGGAACAAAGAACTATTCATATACACATTTTTAAATTGTAGCATAGATATATCGATATTTTATAAAATTTAATCTCAAAATTTTTTAAAATTTAATTCTTTATAAAAATATAATATATATATATATGTGAAATAT
>NC_051846.1:36493906-36501219 GCF_002237135.1 Teleopsis dalmanni
TTCCACTCTTCATTTTTAAGTGATCTGTGTATATGTGATAATTTACCGAATTTATATTTAGCGGCTTCGCTGGGTTGGTCGTCTCGTGAGAATAGATGAAGATGTTTCAGCGAAAAACGTATTTGAAGCATTGGTTGGAGGAAGAAGGCAGTAGGTAGATCGTGGCTCGGGTGTTCAAAATGTGGGAGCACTAACCTGGCTTCATTTACGAAGAGATACTTGGAAGGACGTGCTGCGACGGGCGGAAATCCGAAACCCGGTTGTTATAGCCCAATAAGTACATGACAAACAAACCGTGTTAAGTTTATAAAGACTATGCTTATGTATTTGTTTCTTTTAATGTACGTTTAATATATTATGTAAATGAATTCATAATACCATATGAATGAAGAAATGAATCATATAATTTAATCATTTGTTTGGTATTTCATTAAACGTGCTCCTTCCTGATTTTACTAAACATTATCTATTTGTATATATTTTACCTAGAAACAATCTACTGTTTTGGTATTTAACAATGATTGAAAGTAGTTGTTTTTATTTACATTTTTATTTTTATTTTTATTTGTGAAATTGTTGATTGCTTAAAATTTCTTTGAAAAATATTTTTAGTGTAGCTACTTTTAAGTATTTTTAAAAATAGATTCTCTTTGCTTCCATCCCTCTACTTTTCTAACAAAATATCTCTTTTCTTATGGTTTCTGACAAAGGTAACATATCCTCTTACATGCTTTGACTTGAAATCTTTGTTGAAACTTTTTGTTTGCAAACATGATACTGATAAACAATGCCTTCGTTAGAAGGCAATACAAGCCAGACAAGCATTATTATCATCGAATTTCCACTCACTCCGTGTATCCTTGTACATTTTTCAGTTTTATCTAAAGTCAAAAAGCTTTTTATTTATAGAATTTGAGCCTGAATTGCAAACAGCAGCAGTGAGAGGAGGATGCTGGCTGTATCCATAAATAGTGTTAGTTTAAATTTAAATATCAACAAAGCTTCTAAACACATATAAAGCAGCTGCTTTACGAAATTGGCAAGTTTGCTTAACTCATGAAGTTTATTTAGTGTATTTTTGTTACAGCTACTACAAAGCTATAGTATAAGCTTCAAGTAGCAAATAAATTTTATGCACATCACATTAATTTATTAACCATAAATCAGCATAAAATCCCTATTACAAACGAATTCTGCATTTGAGGGATACTTTAACTAACTAACAAAAATATATACATTTATAAGCACTGGGTTCTGGTGTTATGCGTTACCCGTAACTAGCAATTTTGAAATAGATTTTTTAAAACATTAAATAAATGGTTAAACATAAGCATTTTTTTACCAGTTTGGGGTACTCGTATCAATGTATGATGGTTTCAAAGCAAATACACTTAACAAACTTAATTTTTCTTTACATATAATTTCCATAAAAGTCATTTGTTTTATTCAATTTTTTGAATTTGCAATAATTTGGAACAAAGGTCACGTATATACAGTTGATTTTATCAGATATATTTAGCATATACTCGTATTTGTTGTGTTTTATAATTTATCCACCACGACCACAGTTTCTTTTCAAATGTCAAGTAATCAAACTACGTAACTGGAATCAAGAAATGCTCAATACGATAGATGAGTTTGTATCTTTGAATTTAAATCTTTTAGTTATATTTGTCTTGAACATTGACTTGCGTGCCGGTTCCACTCATGTGTTTCTCTGACACATCTTCACTGGGTCATGTGAATGACGAGATTCTGGGCGCCAACGAAACCATAAAAATATTTGTCTTTTTCGTATGCCTTTTTCAAAAATACATTGTATACCAAATGGAAATTATTTTATAAAATTTTTTTATTATAAGTTTGAAATTGTGTTGGTTTAAAAATATAAAAACATATTTATTATTTTTTATTTTACACAAAATACATATTTTTTTATCTAATCTATATGCGAATTGCAGTGACATTTTTGCAAATAAAATGAAAAAATTTAATTTTATTAAATAAAAAAATTAATTTATATTTATTTATCATTTTTATAGATTGATTAACTTTTATGTACTTGTAATTAAAAATTATCTTTAAATGTTAATCATGATTAATTAATAATATGTATATTTTTTACTTTCAGGTAAGTTGCGAATTCTGAATAAATTTCTCTAAAATATTGTGAGTAAAATATATAATAACGATAAAAAATAACACTACAAAAAGACTATAAAATACTATTTATTTAGACTATAAAAATTTTAACATCTATATGAAAATTAACATAGGCGTCATCGTTAAGATATGTTTTAAAAATGTTTACAGATAACCTCTGTTTTAAGATAAAGTTTTCTCCTACTCTTATAATAATTTATTTTTTTATATTATATATAATTATTTCACGCCTGTAAATATGAACTAAAAATAATTGAAATTATAAATAGAAATTTTCAATGCATATATTATAATCTATCACATTTTACTTAATTAATGCCTTTGCTTTCTGGCTTAGATGAACCTAGTTCACTAGTTATTAAGTCTATATACATTCATATCTCTCCCCTGATTAGTGGAATGAAGTTTCTACATTGCTGTGGAAATCTTCTCCATTCATTCCTAAGAGGTGGTTTTAGTGGGTTTAAGTCCTAGATATATTAAAATTCCTAATAATATATGTTAATTTTAATGACAATTTTCTAAGTTTTCTTCTTCTAGCACTAATAATAAAGTAATATAGATATTTGTTCGTGACATTAAGAGTTTTTTTTTAATTATGATGAACTTCCTTATGTTTTAAATAAAAGTTCCAACTAGAGACATCTTTTTCATCTTATCGTATATTGAATATTTCCATCCAATTATCTTAATTAACTATATATGATTTTTGCTGTCTTAAATTCTCCTCATAGCTTAACTTTACAGTCACCATTGCACTGTTTTTTATATACAGTTCGAAGAACAGATTCAGCTGTCTATTATATAATTCTTATACTTAAGTCTGTTAGATCGAATTGTAAGGGATTCGGTTAATATATTACGGAATTCACTCTTTATGTTATCATGGGTTTTAAGTAACTGTCCTTTATTGAAATTTACTATATACTATATCAGTGGTTCCCAATCTTTTTTTGACCGCTATAATATTTTTGTTTTTAGTAGGGACCACAAAGTTTAAGAATAATAAACTGTATGATTATTATAATATGCTTTTACATCTCTGATATAATTTATAAGCTATAAAATTGATATGTAATTACTTGGAGATTTATTGTTCTTATTTTCTATAAAGTCAGGTCTCTGTAGACAAACTAAAAGCTATATATCCATACCTGGTTATTTTGATTCACAGACCATTTTTAACCGTGCACAACCGGTTGAGAGCTACTATACTATATAGTTAAGATCCCACCCAAACAAAAATGGTAATTAAAGGGTTCAAAAGAAAAGACAACAATAAAAATTTTAGTTAATTTATTGAAATTTGGATTGTATGGTTAGTTGTTTCGAATATTTCCAAGCACTCAACATAAGTAGTTCTAGGAAATATTCAAATTTTTTTTAAACTTGTTTATAGTCCATATATAATTTGTTTGGTCTTCAAGTGCCAGGCCTAGAATTCGTCCCTGTCAAATTAAGTGCGATCGTGTTTTTCCAATAGTAGCTAAGGCTGCACAAGCTTTCAATGTTCTAGTTCTAAGTTCTCATTCAAGTTCTGTCTTTTAATTAGTTTCTTTTTATTATAAGATGCGTCACTTTCAACAAGAAAAAATTAATATTAAAAATACAATTAATTGAAAATGTATTCGTATTTTATTTAATCCTTTAACAATCAGTTTTTTTTTTAGTTATCTCTCACCTTCCTATCAGTTCTTTAATATATGTATACGTTCAATCAAATAATCGCGTGTTTTGCAGTTTGATTTACATAAAATAATTTTATATATCATAAATATTTTACTTAAGGTTTATATTATATATAAACTTGTATTATATGTATATTCTCTATTGGTTTCGTGTTATCACAAATGTTTATCATTTTGTTAAATGGCTGTATTAGTTTAATACTCTAACGTTCATATTCACCCATATCAGAATAGAACAATATTTTGCCTTTTCTCTTTTTCCATAGGGATTGGCAGATTCATCTGCGTTATTAAATGTTCATAACATAAAATGTCAATTTCGTCCTAGCCACATTAATGTATTGTATCCAGCGAGTGGCATATGTGCTCAACTAGTAAATAAACATAGAGAAAAATGCTGGCATACAAAAATGCTAATCCCAAAGTGACTAATGCCAATAATATGATAGCAGCAAAGTATAAGTGACACTGGACTGTGGACTGGTCGGTGAACTACTTTTCGGAGCATAATAACTAAAAACGTTTCACTATATAAATACATTTTACTTATAACAACATATACGAATGGATACGATTTAACTCCACATTCTTGCAAAACTTCAATAATAACGATTATAGTATATTTTTCCTTCTTTATTTTATACTTTTATTGCTGACATGAAGAATATAGACTAAAAACTCATCTGTCAAGCGAAATCGCCTATCAGCTCAGCGCTCAATACACGACTGTGATGTTTAAGTAATCCTCAGCAAACGAAGGCAGAAGAGCATAGTCGAGAATCAGTTGATGTCAGCGCATTGTATGCGAAAATCCTTAATGCAAACACTGCAAAAAAAAAAAAGAAAAGAATTATCAAACTTTTATGGAAAAAATAATAGAATATTTTGTTGTAGACAGGGTAAGAAAAATAGTGCCTTAATAGTTTTGTATATTTCTATAGTGTACGAGTGTCCTTGTTCGGAGTAGTGTAGTGTGTTTGTGTCTGTATGTGTGTGTGTGTTTACTTGTGGTGATTTCAATATGGCGGCGTATAAAACAAAATGGCTTTGTTGGCTGCAATTGGTTTGGGATTTAAATGACAATTGATGGATGATACGCTTCGGAAACAAATTAATGACGCATCGATTTTGCATTTAATTTTATTTTCAAATCTAAAGAAAAAAAATATTTAACTAAACGTCATTGGCAATTAATTGCTTAAATATTTGATTAAAAATACTAGAAGTAATTAGTCGCAATACCTATATAACGTTATATTGTTTACAGATAATTATTTTTTATAAATTATATTTTATTTAATTTTTCTCTTATATTCCTAAAATATATTACATTATGATTATATCGCATAATTTTCAATATAATGAATACCACATATATGCTTTATATACCAATATATTGCAATAAAAAAAAAAATATAATCATCTGTGTACATTTTGTATTTGAAATTCAGCTTTCAGTTTATTTAAATTCTTATGCAAACTAAACAAATACATTTAATCTTTTATAATTTATATTCGTAATGCGTTTTCATATATTATTTGCAATCTATTTGTTTTAATTTTGCAGCTGTAGCAATATTTTCAGCTGTTGTTGCAATAAAAAACACGGCAAACAATGAAACACAAATACCAGAGAAGAATTAATTTTATACACCACAAGGATTTTTGTATTTATTTCACCGTTTTTAATCGATGCTTTTCACTATTGTTTACTATGAATTTATTTGCGGTGTTAGTTTACTAAGAAAAAATATTGAACAAATGAAAAAAACCATAAAAAAATATAGTTCATGGTTCACACTTAATTTCAGAAAAAAAATAATATTTTTTAATATATAGCTAACAATATGTTCACAGCATAAGTTTTATAATTTGTCAGTATCGCAGTTCTTTTATTTTAAAATCAATGTATTATACAATTTCTTCAATTTTTTATATATTATATTAAAAAGTTTCAATTTCAATCATTGTCAGGTTTTCCATTACATTTTAATACGATTGTAAAAAAAGTATTTAACATTCTTCACAGAACTGACCTAAATCAATAAGTGCCTTCACTGTCAACCTAAACTTACTTATTAGACACATTACAATATATATAAATAGACACATTACTATATATGTTATAAATATATATTAATAAATATAACTAGTAAATATATATACTAGTCAACTGGTTACCTAACTATTAAATATATATAAGAGTCAACTGGTTACCTAACTAGTACATAAATATACTAGTCAACTGGTTAACTAACTAGTTATTATATATATATAAATAAATTTTTATATATAAAATTATTAAATATATCTAGTATATATATTTAGTACTATATCTAGAGTAATTATATATAGTTTGTTGAAGTTCCTCAAACAGTAAGTTTAGGTTTCTATATAAAATGAGACAATTAAATTCAGAGGACTTATACGCTTTATGAGTCTTATTCAGTCTCATCTTCACATCTAACATGAAATAAATTTTCAAGAAAAGTCAATTATTTTCATGACAACTGTTTTATGATTTAATAGTGAATATTTTAACTCGATTGAAGAAATAGATATCTTATCTATCATAAAAATATGTTGGTAACTCTTTTATTAATCAAGAATTCTAAAAAATTGTAAAAGTCAAGTGGAGGTTTTTCTTAATAATTACTTTCAAAGTCACGGGTCGGAAAAGGAAAAGAAAATTGTTGGTAATATGCTTTGTCACTGTCGGGCACTCCACTGATAATTCTCACTCTCTTCATATTATTGTTAATCATAGTTTATTTTATTTTCAATATTAATTCACAATTTCTTTTCCAGTTATGTAAGTTATAAAATTTATAAAGTTATAAAATATAAAATTTATAAAAAATATAAATGTAAAACCATGTATGCCCACTGTAAACCATTACATAAAAACCATTTATGAATATGATATATTTGGTCGTGTTCAGGCATTTGATAAAATTAGAGTATTAAATTAATAATTAATTTTTCAATATACGACAATACAATGGTCCAATAGGTCTAAGTGGATCCCCTAGAGATCACCGACATAACCTTACCTAACCTGCACTCTGCAATGAAATATTTTTTGTAAATTAGTTCATTTTTAACGACACCGATCATGTTATCCACATATTTGTTGCCATCCATACCATTAAAAAAACTACGAAATTTTTTTCGGTAAGAACTATCATCCATGCTCTCTTAAGATAGGAGTTATCCAAACAATATCCTAAATCTTTGATTTTTTCAATATAAATTATTTTAGTAGTAGAAAAGTGTCTACTTCTTTGAACTTTAAGGTGCACACATTTTCTAGTCTCTGGTACATCAAATCCGTTTAGTGCTCCCTCAACTTGATCACTCCCCCAGAGATATGATCTACTTCTACGCCTTCTTCTTCCTACTACTGCTTTAAATACCTTTTTCATTGGAGCATATTCATCCATTCTCAAGACATAATCAAGC
>NC_051846.1:36501319-36513004 GCF_002237135.1 Teleopsis dalmanni
TAACAGATGATAATAGATAACAGATGATAGATGCTATAAAAATAGGTACAAAACATCATTCAATGACAACATCATTTTATTTTCCGACATTTTGTCAAAGCTAATTAAACAAAAATTTATTTTAAGTAAAATTTAAAAAATAAGTAAAAAATAAATAACATAAAATAATAGAAAATAAATAAATAAACCTTGATAAAATTGCAGCAAAAATTTTACAATTCATTAATTCTTAATTTTTGTTCTTATCTTTTTTTATAGATTTATATCTTAATTAAATTTTACACATATTTAAATTCGTGACGTTAGTAAATTTTGCTTTTAATATTTTCACTTTTACTGCTATATCCTGCCAATGAGTTGATTATACAATTTTATAGACTGATATTTTGTAAATTATCCATTTGAAGACTTTTGGCCAAACACATTAAAAAATTTTTCTTCAATTTTATGTTGAACTTTGCATTTTTTATTTCCTCACCGCGACGGTTATTAACATTAAAGAATCATAAAATGGTCTTTCTCCGCCCACTTTTATGACCATTGTAAAATTTTGACAATAAGCTATCATGAAATTAGAAGGGTAAATAAGGCAATATAATTTTGTAGGTGTTGCTTTAAAAATTCCTTAAGAAAAATCACGATAAAAAAAAATCTTAATGACACATATTGTTTAGACCAAAGATACAACATATAAAATTTATCGAATATGTATAAAAATTTTAATTTATAAAATTTAAATAAAAGACCAGAAGATTCAAATGAATACATTACAGTTGAAATATATCTACAATAGCACAGTACCGCGTTTTTTTCTTATGGTTTAACAAGCTCATAATCTTTGCCAGGAATCCAACAGAGAGAGCTCTTATGATGGTCGGTGCTCACAAGTGCTGTACAAAATTTCATTACAACCATTAATTTCACTGTTTTCTTCATCACTCCCTTTCTATCTACAAGAAAAAGTGATATTGGAAAAACGAAATGTATTAAAGTCTGCAAAACGCTGGAAGTATCAGCGAGGTGGTATGACTACCGTTTCAGCTTATCTTTTAGGTAGAGAAGCGCCGCGTTCCACTCTTCATTTTTAAGTGATCTGTGTATATGTGATAATTTACCGAATTTATATTTAGCGGCTTCGCTGGGTTGGTCGTCTCGTGAGAATAGATGAAGATGTTTCAGCGAAAAACGTATTTGAAGCATTGGTTGGAGGAAGAAGGCAGTAGGTAGATCGTGGCTCGGGTGTTCAAAATGTGGGAGCACTAACCTGGCTTCATTTACGAAGAGATACTTGGAAGGACGTGCTGCGACGGGCGGAAATCCGAAACCCGGTTGTTATAGCCCAATAAGTACATGACAAACAAACCGTGTTAAGTTTATAAAGACTATGCTTATGTATTTGTTTCTTTTAATGTACGTTTAATATATTATGTAAATGAATTCATAATACCATATGAATGAAGAAATGAATCATATAATTTAATCATTTGTTTGGTATTTCATTAAACGTGCTCCTTCCTGATTTTACTAAACATTATCTATTTGTATATATTTTACCTAGAAACAATCTACTGTTTTGGTATTTAACAATGATTGAAAGTAGTTGTTTTTATTTACATTTTTATTTTTATTTTTATTTGTGAAATTGTTGATTGCTTAAAATTTCTTTGAAAAATATTTTTAGTGTAGCTACTTTTAAGTATTTTTAAAAATAGATTCTCTTTGCTTCCATCCCTCTACTTTTCTAACAAAATATCTCTTTTCTTATGGTTTCTGACAAAGGTAACATATCCTCTTACATGCTTTGACTTGAAATCTTTGTTGAAACTTTTTGTTTGCAAACATGATACTGATAAACAATGCCTTCGTTAGAAGGCAATACAAGCCAGACAAGCATTATTATCATCGAATTTCCACTCACTCCGTGTATCCTTGTACATTTTTCAGTTTTATCTAAAGTCAAAAAGCTTTTTATTTATAGAATTTGAGCCTGAATTGCAAACAGCAGCAGTGAGAGGAGGATGCTGGCTGTATCCATAAATAGTGTTAGTTTAAATTTAAATATCAACAAAGCTTCTAAACACATATAAAGCAGCTGCTTTACGAAATTGGCAAGTTTGCTTAACTCATGAAGTTTATTCAGTGTATTTTTGTTACAGCTACTACAAAGCTATAGTATAAGCTTCAAGTAGCAAATAAATTTTATGCACATCACATTAATTTATTAACCATAAATCAGCATAAAATCCCTATTACAAACGAACTCTGCATTTCAGGGATACTTTAACTAACTAACAAAAATATATACATTTATAAGCACTGGGTTCTGGTGTTATGTGTTACCCGTAACTAGCAATTTTGAAATAGATTTTTTAAAACATTAAATAAATGGTTAAACATAAGCATTTTTTTTACCAGTTTGGGGTACTCGTATCAATGTATGATGGTTTCAAAGCAAATACACTTAACAAACTTAATTTTTCTTTACATATAATTTCCATAAAAGTCATTTGTTTTATTCAATTTTTTGAATTTGCAATAATTTGGAACAAAGGTCACGTATATACAGTTGATTTTATCAGATATATTTAGCATATACTCGTATTTGTTGTGTTTTATAATTTATCCACCACGACCACAGTTTCTTTTCAAATGTCAAGTAATCAAACTACGTAACTGGAATCAAGAAATGCTCAATACGATAGATGAGTTTGTATCTTTGAATTTAAATCTTTTAGTTATATTTGTCTTGAACATTGACTTGCGTGCCGGTTCCACTCATGTGTTTCTCTGACACATCTTCACTGGGTCATGTGAATGACGAGATTCTGGGCGCCAACGAAACCATAAAAATATTTGTCTTTTTCGTATGCCTTTTTCAAAAATACATTGTATACTAAATGGAAATTATTTTATAAAATTTTTTTATTATAAGTTTGAAATTGTGTTGGTTTAAAAATATAAAAACATATTTATTATTTTTTATTTTACACAAAATACATATTTTTTTATCTAATCTATATGCGAATTGCAGTGACATTTTTGCAAATAAAATGAAAAAATTTAATTTTATTAAATAAAAAAATTAATTTATATTTATTTATCATTTTTATAGATTGATTAACTTTTATGTACTTGTAATTAAAAATTATCTTTAAATGTTAATCATGATTAATTAATAATATGTATATTTTTTACTTTCAGGTAAGTTGCGAATTCTGAATAAATTTCTCTAAAATATTGTGAGTAAAATATATAATAACGATAAAAAATAACACTACAAAAAGACTATAAAATACTATTTATTTAGACTATAAAAATTTTAACATCTATATGAAAATTAACATAGGCGTCATCGTTAAGATATGTTTTAAAAATGTTTACAGATAACCTCTGTTTTAAGATAAAGTTTTCTCCTACTCTTATAATAATTTATTTTTTTATATTATATATAATTATTTCACGCCTGTAAATATGAACTAAAAATAATTGAAATTATAAATAGAAATTTTCAATGCATATATTATAATCTATCACATTTTACTTAATTAATGCCTTTGCTTTCTGGCTTAGATGAACCTAGTTCACTAGTTATTAAGTCTATATACATTCATATCTCTCCCCTGATTAGTGGAATGAAGTTTCTACATTGCTGTGGAAATCTTCTCCATTCATTCCTAAGAGGTGGTTTTAGTGGGTTTAAGTCCTAGATATATTAAAATTCCTAATAATATATGTTAATTTTAATGACAATTTTCTAAGTTTTCTTCTTCTAGCACTAATAATAAAGTAATATAGATATTTGTTCGTGACATTAAGAGTTTTTTTTTAATTATGATGAACTTCCTTATGTTTTAAATAAAAGTTCCAACTAGAGACATCTTTTTCATCTTATCGTATATTGAATATTTCCATCCAATTATCTTAATTAACTATATATGATTTTTGCTGTCTTAAATTCTCCTCATAGCTTAACTTTACAGTCACCATTGCACTGTTTTTTATATACAGTTCGAAGAACAGATTCAGCTGTCTATTATATAATTCTTATACTTAAGTCTGTTAGATCGAATTGTAAGGGATTCGGTTAATATATTACGGAATTCACTCTTTATGTTATCATGGGTTTTAAGTAACTGTCCTTTATTGAAATTTACTATATACTATATCAGTGGTTCCCAATCTTTTTTTGACCGCTATAATATTTTTGTTTTTAGTAGGGACCACAAAGTTTAAGAATAATAAACTGTATGATTATTATAATATGCTTTTACATCTCTGATATAATTTATAAGCTATAAAATTGATATGTAATTACTTGGAGATTTATTGTTCTTATTTTCTATAAAGTCAGGTCTCTGTAGACAAACTAAAAGCTATATATCCATACCTGGTTATTTTGATTCACAGACCATTTTTAACCGTGCACAACCGGTTGAGAGCTACTATACTATATAGTTAAGATCCCACCCAAACAAAAATGGTAATTAAAGGGTTCAAAAGAAAAGACAACAATAAAAATTTTAGTTAATTTATTGAAATTTGGATTGTATGGTTAGTTGTTTCGAATATTTCCAAGCACTCAACATAAGTAGTTCTAGGAAATATTCAAATTTTTTTTAAACTTGTTTATAGTCCATATATAATTTGTTTGGTCTTCAAGTGCCAGGCCTAGAATTCGTCCCTGTCAAATTAAGTGCGATCGTGTTTTTCCAATAGTAGCTAAGGCTGCACAAGCTTTCAATGTTCTAGTTCTAAGTTCTCATTCAAGTTCTGTCTTTTAATTAGTTTCTTTTTATTATAAGATGCGTCACTTTCAACAAGAAAAAATTAATATTAAAAATACAATTAATTGAAAATGTATTCGTATTTTATTTAATCCTTTAACAATCAGTTTTTTTTTTAGTTATCTCTCACCTTCCTATCAGTTCTTTAATATATGTATACGTTCAATCAAATAATCGCGTGTTTTGCAGTTTGATTTACATAAAATAATTTTATATATCATAAATATTTTACTTAAGGTTTATATTATATATAAACTTGTATTATATGTATATTCTCTATTGGTTTCGTGTTATCACAAATGTTTATCATTTTGTTAAATGGCTGTATTAGTTTAATACTCTAACGTTCATATTCACCCATATCAGAATAGAACAATATTTTGCCTTTTCTCTTTTTCCATAGGGATTGGCAGATTCATCTGCGTTATTAAATGTTCATAACATAAAATGTCAATTTCGTCCTAGCCACATTAATGTATTGTATCCAGCGAGTGGCATATGTGCTCAACTAGTAAATAAACATAGAGAAAAATGCTGGCATACAAAAATGCTAATCCCAAAGTGACTAATGCCAATAATATGATAGCAGCAAAGTATAAGTGACACTGGACTGTGGACTGGTCGGTGAACTACTTTTCGGAGCATAATAACTAAAAACGTTTCACTATATAAATACATTTTACTTATAACAACATATACGAATGGATACGATTTAAGTCCACATTCTTGCAAAACTTCAATAATAACGATTATAGTATATTTTTCCTTCTTTATTTTATACTTTTATTGCTGACATGAAGAATATAGACTAAAAACTCATCTGTCAAGCGAAATCGCCTATCAGCTCAGCGCTCAATACACGACTGTGATGTTTAAGTAATCCTCAGCAAACGAAGGCAGAAGAGCATAGTCGAGAATCAGTTGATGTCAGCGCATTGTATGCGAAAATCCTTAATGCAAACACTGCAAAAAAAAGAAAGAAAAGAATTATCAAACTTTTATGGAAAAAATAATAGAATATTTTGTTGTAGACAGGGTAAGAAAAATAGTGCCTTAATAGTTTTGTATATTTCTATAGTGTACGAGTGTCCTTGTTCGTAGTAGTGTAGTGTGTTTGTGTCTTTTTGTGTGTGTGTGTGTGTTTACTTGTGGTGATTTCAATATGGCGGCGTATAAAACAAAATGGCTTTGTTGGCTGCAATTGGTTTGGGATTTAAATGACAATTGATGGATGATACGCTTCGGAAACAAATTAATGACGCATCGATTTTGCATTTAATTTTATTTTCAAATCTAAAGAAAAAAAATATTTAACTAAGCGTCATTGGCAATTAATTGCTTAAATGTTTGATTACAAATACTAGAAGTAATTAGTCGCAATACCGATAAAACGTTATATTGTTTACAGATAATTATTTTTTATAAATTATATTTTATTTAATTTTTCTCTTATATTCCTAAAATATATTACATTATGATTATATCGCATAATTTTCAATATAATAAATACCACATATATACTTTATATACCAATATATTGCAATAATAAAAAAAATATAATCATCTGTGTACATTTTGTATTTGAAATTCAGCTTTCAGTTTATTTAAATTCTTATGCAAACTAAACAAATACATTTAATCTTTTATAATTTATATTCGTAATGCGTTTTCATATATTATTTGCAATCTATTTGTTTTAATTTTGCAGCTGTAGCAATATTTTCAGCTGTTGTTGCAATAAAAAACACGGCAAACAATGAAACACAAATACCAGAGAAGAATTAATTTTATACACCACAAGGATTTTTGTATTTATTTCACCGTTTTTAATCGATGCTTTTCACTATTGTTTACTATGAATTTATTTGCGGTGTTAGTTTACTAAGAAAAAAATATTGAACAAATGAAAAAAACCATAAAAAAATATAGTTCATGGTTCACACTTAATTTCTGAAAAAAAATAATATTTTTTATTATATAGCTAACAATATGTGCACAGCATAAGTTTTATAATTTGTCAGTATCGCAGTTCTTTTATTTTAAAATCAATGTATTATACAATTTCTTCAATTTTTTATATATTATATTAAAAAGTTTCAATTTCGATCATTGTCAGGTTTTCCATTACATTTTGATAGGATTGTAAAAAGAGTATTTAACATTCTTCACAGAACTGACCTAAATCAATAAGTGCCTTCACTGTCAACCTAAACTTACTGCGTGAGTAACATGAACAAACTAGATTTATTTATTAAACACATTATAAATAGATATTTAAAATGCATAATTATAGTCTATCACATTTTACTTAATTCATGCCCTTGCATTCTGGCTTAGTTGAACCTAGTTCACTAGGTATTAAGTCTATATACACTCATATCTCTCCCCTTATTAATAGAATGAAGTTTCTACATTGCTGTGAAAATCTTCTCCATTCATTCTTAAGAGGTGGTTTTAGTGGGTTCAAGTCCTCGATATATTATAATGCCTAATAGTGCATGTTAATTATAAATTTTATTTGAGCATCTTGATCCATTCTCAAGACATAATCAAGCCGGCGAAGCCACAGGATTTTATTTCAATGAATTATATCAATTTTGTGATAAAGCTCGTACAGCTTGTGGCTCATTCCTATGCGATAGTTGTCACAAACTTGTAAAGGATTTAAGATCTTACTTATAACTTTTCTCTAAAACCCTCCCAGTGCTGCTTTATCATTCTGTGATAGCATCCATGTTTCTGCGCCATGCAGAACCACAGAAAGGATGAGCGACCTTTAGAGCATAAGTTTCTTGTACGAATATACTGCCAAAAAATTTCTTTAAATCGAAGTAAACATCAGTATTGTCTTTAATTTCTTTTTTTGAAATCGTTTAGCTCTCTTTTAACTCTTCTGGTAACTTCTAATCCATAATGTTATGTTTTGTATTCAAAAAACTCCAAGTTTCTTCACTAGTTGCAATAGCTTCCATACTTTAATTCCTTCAAAGTTCATCAATACAACTAATTCCTCAAATTTAGCTTCCTTTCGATTTCTGAATAATAATTGAATAGTGGTTTATTTTGCAGATCTCCTGGATCTTGATATAGTTTCAGCACAAGCTGCAATGGCTTCCATACCTTACGTACTCCATCGATATTCATTAATACAGCTTATTTCTAAATTAAGCTGCCTTTGATTTGATTTGATTTGATGAATAATTGAATACTCGTTTCTTTTGCAGATCTCCTGGATCTGGATTCATTAATACAGCTTATTTTTCTAAATTAATGAATAATTAATAATTAATGAATAATTAATGAATAATTAATAATTATTATGGTTTATTTTGCAGATATTCTGGAAAATATTTATTTCAAATTATTTAATGTTCATAAAACTCATATGATCATAAAAATGTCATAAAAAAGATACAAAAAAATAGAGGATATCGAGAATAATGGTATTGAAATTAAAGAATTTTATAATTACATTTTATTTCAAATTAGATTTCTAGTGACAAATTTTAATTATTCATACATACATACAGAATAACAAAAAGTCAACACAATTACACAATAAACATACGTCAATTTATGACTTAAAAAAAATAGTTTCTCCTTTCTTTTTTTCTTCACTTGTTAAACTAAAATTAATATGAAAGCGACGGTGTTGTTACTTTTTATTTTCTAAAAGAGGAATTCTTGGAAAAAAATTGTTCGTAATAACTTATTCACGCAATCCGTTAAAACTTTCAAAATTCTTGCCTTAACCCCACTGTCATTATAATGTCTTAGCATTATCCTTGCAACCTGCTGATACTGCAAAGTTATTTTCTTTATGCGACTTTCTTAAAATTTTCTTACTCAGACAAACACTTCCGTCGAGCAGTTCTGCAGCCAAAACCAGGAATGAGTGTACACATTTTTTGTGCATTTGTCATGATTTGGAGGAATAATAAAGTAGCGAACTCTAAACACCTGACGGGATTTAACTTTGAAAAGTAATATTTTCACCATTTGTATAAATAAATGTATAGCTAGCTAGCTGCATGTGTGTATGGTTGGGTGTAGATAAATTGACACTTTCAGGTAAAGGTGCTTTGACTTAAGCTCATAATGCATTTTCTGTCAAAACTTCAAAAAAAAAAATCCAAAATAAATTAATGAAACTTTATTTTTTTTTTCTGGTAACTTGATTTTTAATTTTTTTGTTTTTTGTTTTTATTTCTGTATATATGAGAAATTTATTAAACTAAAATTTTTATTAAATATTTAAATATTTCATTTTAAATTCAATTTAAGCAATAAGTTGAGACACAAAAAACCTACCTCATCACTTGCTTCAAAACGTATGGACTTTTGCTTGTTAGTCATTAAGTCCTTCGCAATCCTTGTTAAGAGTAGCCAGCCTTACCCTGATAAACTTTTGCATTTATAGTAAATTTTGTGCTGTTTGTACAGACAATTTATCAATTTGTAAAAGTTTTGCAACATTTGAAGCCGAAGTCCCCCCACACATACTCCTACTCCCAATCCCATACTCTGGGTTGAGTTTGCAATTGAAGACACAAGTTAAACGTGCTCGTTCTGCTTGTTTTATTCGTTCGTCTATGGTAATTCATGAGCTTAAATGAGTTCACTTTGCATGCAACTGCAATTGCTGTTGATGTTGTTTTTACTGTTGCTGTTGCTGTTGCTGTTGTTTTTCGGTTACTAATGGCTTCATAAAATTTACTCGGAAATAACAAGTTACAAATAAATACATACGATAAATAAATAGTTCTGTTGTATGTGCATGCTAATATAACCGTACGTATATCTTAACCTCACCTGACATTTATGCTGTTGGCTATAAGTTAACATATTGTTTTATTTTTATAATAAAAACATTTCAATTTATATTTTAAATGATGAGTACGCACTTTAGTGTGAGTATGTGAAGTCATTTAGTGCTTCTTATTGCCATAGTTTGCCAGTGTTTGAAAGGATAGGTACTCGTAGATAACTCTCATGTAAATTACTTAAATAAATTGATTAATTTAAAAAACTTTCAAGCAAGAGTTTTAAGTTGAACAAATTGAACAATTTATTTAACTTTTAAATAGTTACAAGACTTTTATAAACAGAGGAAAGATTTAAGTAAAAAATTAGTAAACACAACTGAAAAATAGTAACAGCCCTTAAAGTTGTTAATTATTTGAATATATTAATTTAGTAGTTGTTAAAAATATGAAGATTATAGGTGGGGTAGAAAGTGATTCCTATCGCCTCTATCTTGAAGAGAAGGAAACATCAGAATATATCCTATGCAACTGCCCAGCGGCGGCAAGACGTAGACTCGACTACCTTGGAAGCGGAAAAATTACCTTGGAAGATAAAATTAAGCCCACAGCAATTACGAGATTTATAAATACGAGTAGTCTAGAATTGTTTTAGTTGGGCCTTTTGCCGCACAATAGATCTTTAAGGTCGAGATGCATTCATAGCCTATTATTTAATAATAATAATGTCGCGAATTCTAAATCAGTATAGCTTCTATATTATCACATCAAATACTAAAGTTTCTAAACTCTACAGTTACACTAGTGGCATTTTTGATTAGTAAATCCAGCTTCAATCTAGATTTGCTCTTGATCTATATAATTTTGTTGTCCAATCCAACATTTTTAGAGTAATCTAACATTTTTTTAATAATGTTTGTAGACATTCACATTTTTCACTAATACATATATCGAATCAAATCATAGTTTATCTGTCAAAAGCTGTTAATTTAGGATAAACTTACTACTCTGACAAAAAGTCTAGAGTGTTATAAATTAATCTCGAGTGTTATAGGTTTTGCTCCAGATTTGCGAAATGAAAATAAAATTGCACTAAAAGTGTGTTTAAAGAGCATTTCAATTGAAAAAATTTTCTTCAAATTCAGATTTATCGAAAACACCATTACAATTGGTGATAAAATTGTCAACTAAATTCCATATTTTTTAATGGTAAAAAAAGTTTTTACAATTTAATCTTTATCACTGTCAGTATATCAATTATAATCACTTATTCAAATCTTCCTCACATCAATTTTTGTAACCTCTTCTTTCAATGATTTTCAAACTTTTTATTGTACATGCAACGTAGAGCCAAGAGAAATAAAAACGAATAGATGACAAGGATAAAAATAGCTCAGATCTATAATGTTATAAACTAATTATACAGCAAGCTCCATTATAGCTTTAATAACAAATATCGGCCATTCTGTTTAAAGCATGTACAATCGCGTAGAATAAAAAAGCTATAACAAAATGTGCATAAAAAGAGCAACTATGTGATATAAAATAACACTATTTCAGAAAAAAATAATATATGTTCATAAAAATTCTAGTTAGTGAAGTGTTAGAATATGTCACAATAATTTGATATAGACTTTATTTGTATTGAATTTCACGTAACTTCATAACATTGCGTAGTGGTATTTGTTAAATGAGTACTGTTGCACACTATAACTACTTACTGTCATCAACATGCATTCCTTAAAATTTGGTTAAGCTATTTAATAAAATAAACTGTAATTCGTTACAGTAATTCTCTAGGTCTAGAGAATTGTCATTCTTAAAAACAAACTAACAAATATAAGAATAATAATAATTATATGTAATTCCATTCGATCGCCATTCTTGTGGTGTCATTGATTGGTCTGCGCAGAGTATGGTCTATTCAGTCACACTTGTGCTTTATTATCTCAATCTTGATTGGTGTTTGGTTAATGATGGACTATAGACTTTCATTCGATAGCGTGTTTGGCCAGAACAATTTAACTATTTTTCGTATAGACTGGTTAAGAAAGACTTGTAACGCGTTGATTTCATTTGATTTCCATGATTGACAGCCATATAGTTGGGTAGAGTTAATATTTGAATATTAAAATTTT
>NC_051846.1:36513104-36532980 GCF_002237135.1 Teleopsis dalmanni
CTAATAATTAATCGCATTGACTTTGACACCAGGCTAGTTGAAAACGATTGAAGAGGGTCTATCGACAGTCACAGTTGCCCATATCATTACTTAAGATGAAAAATTACTTCGGGTGAACATTCGTAGTTTCAAATTATCGGCACTGCGCTCAGTTGAGTAAACACCATCATTTTGAGAGCTTATGAACTGCTCAATGGGCAAATTTTTGGAAATTAACCACGTTCATGGTTCCTGCAAGCGTAATCACTTATTTGTTCTTTTCGAGTCTGACTTTTTGTTGCTTTGGTGTAAGATCTTGTACCTTTTGAAACTTGTAAAGTTTTACCTTGAGCTCATTTTGAAATATGTGTCGGATGCTTCGCTGAAATACTTTCCATTCTTTGGCCATTTGATTACCATTATGACGTGGATTTCGTTCAAATTGGGTCTTCATTTTCCGAACCATTTCAGGTGATGTTGCTGCACCATAGCATTTAGCAACAGTGCTTGTACCATTTTAGAGATTAATGGCAAATATACAGACATTTTATTCACTTTGAACTGCTTGAGCTCACAAATAATAAATGGTTGTGATTTTTCAGCCAAATGTAACGCAATCACACTATAACGTTTGAATTCCTTTTTGAATAACTTTTGTTTTATAAAACTTAATCGCAAATGATTGTGGTAGCTTGTAAAGAATGTAAAAATCTGTCATTCGTATGAATTTCACATAGTTGGCAATATTAGTTCGACAGATATAACTGTATGTAGTTTGTAACACTTCAATTGCTTAACCCTTTATACAAATTGTTTAGAATTTTTATTTTTAATTTTACTATATAAAATGCCATTAAATTGTTAAATTGCAATTAAAAAATTTGATTTCAAATATAACAGAAATAAAATGTTTCAAGTTAGCTTTTATGTTCTGATCAAATATAAACTTTGAATAAAAATTTTTAATATTGAATTCGAGTCCATAGGCCTGACCTATAGAAAGCATTGTTTGCTTATTCATTAAAAACACAATACCAACAACAACAACAATATTTCTAACAATAAATACGACTAATGGTAATATAAAAATCTAAAAATCCAAAGATAAACTAAATTTACCAATTCCTTTTTTTATTTAAACCAATTTTTTATAAGCCAAGTTAAAATGCAAATATTTCCTTTATCCTGCAGCTGTGTGCATATATAAACATACCAAACAATTGAAACAACAAACATTCACAGACATATATATATATATATCTGTACTATATATATAGTATAAGTATATCTGCATGTATTGCTTTTATTATATATGTATGTATTTGTATAACTAAAGAATAGAGAACTAAAATGGTAAAAATTGTTGTGTATATGCTTAACGGCATTTGCATGTGATTAAATTCTAAAATTGAAAAACGGTTTAGAACGTCCTTTTGTCCACGGCCAACGATTTATTTCGCCAGCACAGCGAATCCTGGACCTTTCGTGCAGTTGGCAATAAAATAATTGTTGCTTTTTTAATCTGCATTTTGTATTTTCATTTTGTAAGGAATTTAAATAAATTGAGTTTATTATAATTGCAAATCCTTTTTTTGCGGAAATTCCCAGCGAAGAAGAAAAAAAAAATTCAACTTAAAACTCAACAAAATTAAAATTCAATTGATTTACTTTAAAGTGCACTCGGATAAATGCTTAAACTTTCCTTCTTAATAGAAGCAGATAATTTTCAGTAAATAAAATCTTAATTATGCAAACTCATGGCAATGAAGTCAAAACCAAACCAAAAGTATCTCAAAAATTCAAATTAAAATACAATAGTTCGTAATTTGTGTTTGCTATTCATAATTTTCCATTTCTGATTGTGAAATTCTTTTTAATTTTTCAGAAAATATTAAACGATTATTGTTGCTATTGTTTCTATATTCGGTATTTGTATTTGTATCTGAAACTGAAACTGAATCTGTTGCCGTTGCCGTTGCTGTTTCGTACTCGATTATCTGCACGTACATTTGCATAATGAAAACATAAAACTGAGAATATAAAGTTGCATAAAGAATGGAAAAAGTCAATTTTACAAATTAATACGTGTCGGGGCAACTCAGGTGAAATAAACTGAGTTCTTAACTTCATAATAGGGATCAAAGGCTGCACATACATGTACTTAAGTTAATTTGATCCGTGTAACGCAACTTTTCGAGCCAGCGCTAAAGTTAAGAAATTAAATTGAAGTTCGTCTGCGTTTCGCATTCGACAATTTATATATTGAAATAATTTGGTGTTAAATATGAAAGTTATTATACCTCTCCCATGTAAGAACTTCATAAAAGAACCATAAGAAATATTATGTTACAAATACTACATTTATATTAGATATAGTATTATAATATATAATATCTCAAATTATATATTATTATATTATGTTATATTAATATTTCATTAAGAAGAAATCAATCAATACTATTAATGGTAATATATACTAAACTGAGTTTTTTATTTAAATTTTAATATTGAATTTAAAAACCGAAAAGTGCAAATATTTTAATAAGATTTTTAAAATTTAAAATATTATTGTAAGTAATACAATAATAATGTTTTTTAACCAAAACAGAAGCACGAAACATTAAATAAAAATAAATAAAAAACTTTTTTACAATATTAGAATAAATATTTTAAATAACTCTTCAAATAGTAATTTCTCTCGTCATAATTGACTTTAAAAATTAAATTTAATAAAAATGTTTTTATATAAATAACATTTATTTTATTTTTATTTATGTTATTTTTATTTAAATAACATTTCACTAAAGATTATTATACACTTTCTTTTAAATTTTATACTTATGTATGTAATATGAATTAATTTCTATTAAGAAAATTGTTAATAGTATTAAAATAAATATATTTTCTAACAAGTTTTAAGTAGTAAAATAGTTTTCTTTCGTTATAATTCAGTTGCAAAATTAAATTTAAGAAATATTTTATTTTTTTAATAAATAACATATAACTAACAGATTATTTTACAATTTTTATAAAATAAAATTAATAATATGAATTAATTTCTATTAAGAAAATTGTTAATAGTATTAAAATAAATATTTTCTATAAAGCTTCAAACAGTAAAATAGTTTTCTTTCGTTATAATTCAGTTACAAAATTAAATTTAAGAAATATTATATTTCCCGATAATTTTTACAAAATAAGTAGAAATAAGATAAAAATAATTATTTTGTATCGGAAAATTTTTTTAATAATAATTTAGTCAGCAAGCACTAACACAAGCCCACAAGGGTGTCTAAACACAGGAACATCTCGGGCATCTGCAGAACAGTGCAGCTGGCAAGCTGGCACTCTGTTCTCTGACATTCCTTTCGCAGATGTTGGTATCTCACTTGCAACGGCCAAGTTTACAATTAAACAAAAATATTAAAACAAACAAACAAAATAAACAAATTTGGGAAGATAAACTCTCCTGTCAGATCTAAAGAACAAACTTATCCAAGTTAGATAAAAAACCTACCAGTCAGTTGTTTCAACTAATGCGGCACAGTTGACAGATTACTGTTTACTAGAAAGGCATGCTATGATTTTGTTTCAACCTTATAATGACTTTTGTCAGGGTTTTGGCTCTGCAGATGAGGAGAAAACTGTACTTCACCTCATGTGTCAGTGTCCATCATTGGGTAGAAGAAGTTTCAAAATCTTTGCGCAACCTTTTCTTCCGAAACTGACAAAGCTGTCTTATAAATTAAATGATAGAAGTATTTGAGTTATGGATTTTTCGGAGAATTCTCAAAATTCAATGGATTGATCATATTACAAGTAACGAAGTTTTACGAAGAATGAACTATGATCGCGAATTGTTAGCAACTATAAAAAAAAGAAAAACAACCTACCTAGGACATATTATGAGGTATTCTAAATGATTATTCCGGATAAAATCGAATGGAAATGCGGTATTAGTAGAAGACAATTTTCATGGCTGCGAAACCTACGTCAATGGACGAAAATACGAGAGGTCCGCATCTTTGTAAGTATATCTAGATGCAGAGAGCAATATGCAGAACTCATAAGAAATTAGTAATCATGTTTATTAAAAATAATTTAATTATTTAAAGATAATTTTAACAATAACAATAACAAATAACAATAACAAATAACAATAACAATTGAATTGACAAATAAAGACGAAGATAATTATATAATAATTATATATTATAATATATAGGGACATCAAGATTGATCCCATCAAAAAATACATTAAGGATAGAGCCCTGAAATTATTTGCGAAATCTGACAGACTTACCAACACCGCGTTATCAAATCTCAGAATGGTTACAGGTTTCTCGGGGAGGTATGCAGATCTGAGGTCAATTATTGCTTAGTCTGATAAAGTGATAAACAATAATCTAGTCAAGGTCTAGAGAGGGGTTTTGAAGAAACCTCGAGTTAAAAAAGGGTATAAGTGCTTAAGTGCACTAGCTCAAAACAGCTTCAACATAATAATTATATATTATTATATAATAATATATAATAACAAGTTTAATTTGATATATTATATTTGATATAATTATATGATAAATATGTTAAGAAATTTCTACGAAATACGCTCAGAATGCTAGAGATATGTGTGTGAGATATTCATATTTAATTTATTTTTGTAAAAAAAAAGCTTTTTTTTGTTTAAAATTTTTAAACAATTAAGTTTTTATTGAAATAAATTTATTTTGTCAGCAAGCAGAAAATATTTTTTCTTTTTTGCTGAAAAAAATTTTTTTTTTTGCATTAAAAACCACAATTCAATTTGTAGAAAAGATGTAAAAAATGTAATATTCAGAAAAATAAATTTGAAGTTCTTTTGAGTGCTAACATGATTTATGAGTTAAGCCACAAAATATTCAATGTTGCTTTTGCAACAAACTAAACGGAGATACAATAGCATGAATTCCAAAAAAAGTTAAACAAAAACTAAAGAATTTAAATACCAACACGTCGCTGCTGTTGCCGTTACTGTTACTGTTTATTGTTGTTGTTGTTGTGTTAGTGTTTGTTGTTGTTATTGTTGTGTTAGTTGTTATTGGTGTAGATGTAGCTATAGCTGTTTCTACCACTGCCACAATACAAAATTTAATGCAAATAATGTGTACGTGTTTATGCATATGTGAGAGGGGATAGGATGGGTTGGGATGGGATAGGATGGGATGAGTGGTGCTGCCTGAGGATGTACACGAGTGAGCAAGTGCCTTACAATAAAGAAAAGCCATAAATTTTCAACATTGCACGCACAAAAACGTATAAGCAAACACTTTGTATGCAAAATACAAATGCCTCATACGCTCCCAAGTACACAATTCAACTTGGTGTCTTGGTAGCGCTGCCACTGACGCCTGCAACTGTTTGCCACAAAATTTTATTTAAATATTTCAAACTGTATACCAACAAATACCGAAACGAAAAAAAAAAAATAGCAAAACACAAAAGTAACTTTTCAAAGTGCATCATTAAAAATTGCAACAAATAAATAAATTAAAAATTCTAGAAAAATACAACTAACAAAAACAAAAAAATCAACAAATCAAATAACAAAAAAAGAAGAAAGAAAGAAAAAGGTTAGGAGAATTGCTAAAGTTTATCGTGTTGCATGCAATTTCAAGCACATTTATTCCAACTTAAATCAGTTAAGTTGATAAAATGGCAGTGAAAAAGTGTAGTAGACAGTTAAATTATGCAGACATGACTGTAAGGCACGAAAATAGTAAAAAGTTAACAAACACACACAAACGCATACAAACACGTGCAAACAGTAAAGTAACAATACAGAATAGCACATAGAAAAAAAAATACAAAAATATCAATAGCAACAATGTTCCAGTCTGGCAACAATATCAACTCTACAGCAACAAATTAAGGTAATATTAATGTGGTAAAAAAGTAATTCCATTATTTTGCGTTATTTCTATTGAATATCAAAAACAACAATAACAACAACGATAATAACATCAATAACCGAACAAAAGGCAACCACATCAATACCAACACCAATGCATGATTTCTAACAATTTTACCAACAACAAACACAGCCATTTTCGTTAGAAAAGCACAGTTAAGGAATGCAGCAGCACACCTTTTGCAGTGCACTTCGGTGACGACTACGACGACGACGACAACAACGACGACGTCAAGGTGCACATTCATTGTAAATGTGATGTGATGTGGTTTTCTATATTTTTTATTGGCAATTTCTATTTCTATAAATAAAATTTTTCATTGCTCAATTCAAAGTGTCTGTTTGTGCAATTGTTTGTAGGTGTATAAGTATTATTATGAGTATGTATGTGTGTATGTGTATTAGTGTGTATTTGATTGCGGTTTCTGTAGCAGGCATTTTTCATTGCCTGCCTTATTTAATTTTTATTCTTATTTTTTTTTTTTGTTTTTTGAATTTGTTGGTAACTCTTCATTTTCCACTTGTGAAATGTTGTAGTGCAATTTATACTTTGATTGAAACCTATTTTTGCAATTCTACCAAACGAGTTTGCTAAGGAATTTTATTTTAATTGAAAATTGTTCAGATTTCAAGTCAAGTGAATTTCAACTGTTATGCACTTAAGCATAAAGTCAAAAAAAAAAATTAAATAAATAAATTAAATTCAAAATATGCAATTGCGTTTAACTTTGAATTTAACTCACTTATAGTACTGGTAATCTACGAATATAATTATAAATCAAATTTTGGAAAGCAATTAAAAATACATATATTTAGAACTAAGCAATGATTTATATAACATAAATAAATTTCATATAATACATTATTATTATTGTGAAAAGGGGTAGTGCATTGCGACCTAAAAGAGTTATTGTGGCCCTTAGTCGGATTAGAATGTTTCTTCAAGTCTGATTTCTTTAATAAAAGACAGTATAGAGCCTATCTTTTCTAGTCTTAAATTCTTATAATCCATGAAACACCCTCCTAAGCGTTTCTTTCGTTTGTTTATAAATGCCGAGCACTCCTATCCCCAAGCATATGGTACACAGTTTCCCTCTCTTCTCTACTATATCTGCAGTTTGAGTTGGATTGAATTTCTAGCTTTGTTAGTGGATTATTCAATCTACAGTGACTGGTCAATAATCATGTTATAATTCTTAGCTTATTCTTTGATTATTCTATGGAATCTTTTAAGCTTTTTAGGTTGTAAGTCTCTAAAAACATTTTAGACTGTGATAGTCTCGGTAGTCTCTCCCAAAAGACTGCTTTTTCTTTTCCCTTTACGATTTTCATAAAAATGGATAGAGTTCCTTTATCTAGACCACAGAAAGCTTCTGGGAAAGTTTATCGATTTTTTCCACTTATTGTAAAAATAAACAAAGTTTTATAGGACGAATTTTCGTGGGCATTAGAACATTAGATCGAACCCTTGTAGCATATATAATATTATAAACAAAAACATCCGTTACTCATTTCATGTGTGGTCTACTTGAGAAAAGTATTATTCACTTAGTCTTAAGTCACACTTTATACGCAACAGCATTAATTGCTGATCTTGCAATTATGAGACAAAGCTCTTTGAGCTGCTTCTGTATGCTGTGCCGCTCTTAGAGAACAGAAGCATTTCGGTTGTTGTCTGAGCAACAACGTTAATAATCCCGTAAATAAAAATATGTAATATAAAATACAATTAATACTTGTTTCAATGATAAAAGATATTACACTCTTTCTTTGCAAAAACCCTCTTAAACCTCTTCTAAATTCTTACTGTAACGCTTATAAGGTTATCATATGTTATGTATATTTTTGATACTCAAAAATTGATTTTTTACTATAAAATCTTAAAAGATAAGTCTTAATACGAAACCTCAGGAAATTTTTTGACCAAACACAGAATAGTAATGTTTTATATTAACTCAGTAGTTCGAGGAATGTGGATAGGTTTATAAATTGTATTATTATTAAATTTGTTACTACTTCCCTTATCTCAAAAAGAGGAATGAAAACCTTTTTTCGTTAATTTTTTTGGGAAAATGAAAGAAAAGAAAACCTTTGTTGATTTTTTCAGATTTGTGGTTCAATATGAAAGGAAAGAAAACTTTTTTTATTAATTTCTTTGGATTTAAGGCTCTTTCATTTAAATGTTACTTTCATATAGCTTTTTAAAGTGTTGTCAAAACAAGTATTTGCAATAAGAAGAACTAAATTGGACTGTTAAGAAACATATGAGTAGATATAATAACGAACGTGTTGTCTATGAAAGAGATCTACCTTATTTAAGAGTAACGTTAGTCTATAACTAACTTATTTCAATACTTATAATTAAATACTAATAATACTTATAGTTAATAGTTATATTTAAATAGATACTTTAAATAAACCAATATCATAAAATCAAGTGAACTTATCAAACTAATTATGAAAATACTCGCATTTGCTGAATAGATGAACAGCAACTCATCTTATCCTGAATAAAGAGTTTGTGAAGAATACAAAAAAAATCGACTAAATTTTTTTGTTGCAAATTTAAACAAATAATTTCACTTGAAGAATTTTATTTAGTATACATAATTTATTCCAAGGTCGGTTCTGGTTTAGCTGGGAGGAAATTTAATCAGATACAGTAAAGTTATAATATATTTAAAAAGTTTTTCTTAACAAATATAAATTTTAAAACTAACATTTTTGGTTTTTCATCTCTAATGCGAACAGCTTAAACTTTATATTTAGTAATGGTTAAAAGGCTACAGGCAAAATATATTCATAAAACAACTTAGAAAAAAAAGAAGAGTTTTAGAAGAGACCTTAAAAAGATTTTCTTTTTATTAAAATTTTTTTAAATATCATAAAATAACCAAACTAGTTTAAATAATAGATATACTAACAAATTTCTACAAAATCAAAATACTTTAGTCTGGAATATATTCTTTTAATCAGTTTAATATTTATATAAATACATTTAAAAAAATCTTAAAACACAGGATATTTCAAGGATTCAAGACTAGAGAAAGAAATCTTCTATAATGTCTTTCTTTGAAGAAATAGTTCTTGGAGAAACACTCTAATCCGACTAAGGGCAACAATAGCTCTTTTAGGTCGCAATGCACTACTCCTTTTCACAATAATAATAATAATAATAACATTTTAAAGGTTCATTGTAGTCATTTCGATTTTTCTACTATTCTAAATAAAAATAAATATTTTAATTATCATGTTTTTGTGTAATTTTAAGCTATAATAGTCGTTTCTAAACGTTTTTTTTAAATTCCAAAATATTTTGCGGTATAAATTAATTTCATTCAAAATAGTTACAATGAAAATAATGTCAGGCTAAGTAAGTTTCTTTCTGGTGTCAAATATAGCTTAAAGTAATGGAGAAATACCCCAAAAGATAAAAATAACAAATTTTATTTTATTTTACACCCAAATTTAAATACCAAAAAAAAGGGATACAAAAGTAAAGTTTATAATTTTGGAATGAAAGGGTTAAATTTGATGGCAAATTACTTAATGGATGCATTAACAATTACTTCCACTTACCACAAGCGAAACAATTGGAAGCAATTTTGAACTGCTCCGGGGGAAACAATGAAGTTTGCTGCTGCTGCGTTATTTTATTTTGTTGGTTTTAGTAGGAAAATTTCTGTTATTACACACTACGCCACTGTATTAACAAAAAAAAAAAAAAAAATTAACAAAAAAAAAACAATTGAAAAACTGATGGCAAGTCTACACGGCGGAGCATATAAATGGGAGTGGCTGCCAACAACTAACAAACAACATCGAGAACAGATATTATAAAAACGTTAACGGCGGTAAAGTCAGCAAACACGACACACTGTTGGCTTAAAATTTTGCAACACTGAAACAAAGCAAAAAACGGAAAACAGACGCGAATGCGATTACGGATACAAAAACAATGTGGGCTTTAATGGCTTTTTTAGTAATAAATTATGCACTTTTTTGAGATACTCGCTCGCTAGTACTAGTATAATTTCATGAAGTTCGAAATTTTTGTTTTATTGCAAACACTTAATTTTAATAAATATTTAAATATTTAGAATCAATAAAACTTTTTGTATAAATTATACTAGAGTCTTATGTTCATTCAGTGAGTGCAGCGGTTTTTGTTTACACCGGGAATCACGTTGTCAGAAACCGAACTGTGTTTTTATCGAACTATATAGTATAGTCTGATATTTTGTTATTTGACTAAGAGATGAATTAAAACTATATAAGAATATTTTTTATATATATACAAATTTTTTTTTTTTGACACATCTACAGAGAATAAATAAATAGCAAACTATGAAAAATGTTTTCTTTTAAAATTTATTATTATTTGCTTTCTCACTCGGTTTGAATGTTGTTGCTGTGCTTTACTTAACATAAAACCGTAAATAATTCCCTATAATTTATTAAACTTAATACAGAGAATTGTATATTGCAATTAACGTACAACAAATGCGTACAATACGGTAACAAAAATATAAATTCAGTTTGTTGTATGCTGCACGAACAACAAAATCCAACTGATTTTTGCTTTAAGCCTTTGCAATTGCTGCTCAGTGTTGCATGCGGTTTTTACTGTTACGAGTACAGCTGCAATGGTGCTGTGTCTGTCTGTCTGTCTATTTGGTTTCTGTTTTTAATGCAATATTTCGAGTGTGTTTGTTATAATTCAGAGATACACATATAAGCTGTGAACAATTTAACTCACAGATACACGTTGACAGTTGGCAGCAGACAGTAGCAGTAGTAGTAGCAGCAGCAGCAGCAGTAACAGCAACAGCGGAGTGTTAGCAAAAAGCAAAAAAAAAGCAAAAAAAAAGCAAAAAAGTATTTAGAAAATTCAGAATAAAAATGAAACTCTTTTTTTGCATTAACGAATGCAGTTTTACTGCTCTTAGAGGCATAGACCGACACAGACAGACTCTCAGCAGACAGGTTAGACAAGACAATAAAACCAGTAAGCATGACACTAAGATAATTTAGTACGAGTACACACTCAGTCGTATACCACATTTAGTAGAAATGTCTACGTTTTATACTAAAATGCATTTTTAATGTGATTTGTGTTGCTGCTATGGCAAGTTAATTAGAAGTAAGAAAAGTTCATAAATCAATAATTAATTTTTTTTTCTTTATACGAATATATATATACGTAAATTTCACAACTGATTCAGAAAAACTTTTATCTTTTCAGATACCGCTTGATATGCATGAGCGGTTAAATCTTTGACAGCTCGGTTGGATAAAGTTTCGTATTTTGCCATATAAGTGACAACTTAGAAAAATTGCAATGACTTGATTATGAATTTGCTTTGGATTGAAAACTGTAAAAAATGGCTTAGTAACGAAAGAGACACTTTATTGTCAGTTGCGGTAGGCTTGCATATTTGCATACTTACACATACAATTTTATCATTGTTATAAATAGTCTGTGTAAATATGAATAAAGTTAGAAATGAATGAATACTACACTTTATATGTAGTATTCATCGACAACGAGAAAGCTTTTGATTCTATCAAGAGAGACTGCATATGGTTAGCTCTAAGAAGGATGGGAGTGCCACAAAAAATAATAAGCATTATAAGAAAAATCTACGAACATAAGAAAAAGTTAAAAGAAAGTTAAGTCACTCCTTTGACTCCTCCACTGGTGTTAAGCAAGGCCTATAACCATTGCTATTTATTGTAGTATTAGACTAGATATTGGAAAAAATAGAGGTATCAAGTGGACACTTAACTCTATCCTTGAAGTTCCAAAATACGCAGATGACATCGTCCTGTTCTCACATAATCACCAGCATATGCAGTCAAAGCTGACTCTGTTGCATAACGACTCCTCGAAAGTCGGTCTCAAAATAAATATAGGAAAAACTGAATCTATACGCATAAAATCCAATAATACAACCTGCTTCACAATCGGCAACGAAGATGTAAATAATGTGGAGAACTTTATTTACTTGGGAAATAATCTCTTCATAGACGGACACGCAAAACAGGACATCAATCGAATAGAAAAAGCAAGTGGAGCTTTCGCAAGGCTACGAAATATATGGTGTGCACACAACATCCGCACAAACACAAAAATAAAAATTTTTAATGCATTCGTTATGGTAAGTCTGTCTTATTATACGGATCAGAAACTTGGCTTGTAACGGAGGAGACTAAAAAAACACTATAAACTTTCATCAACCGCTGCTTGCGAAACATAATGAAGATATGGTGGCCAGGAATTATACCAAATGAAGAACTCTGGAAACAAACTAATCAAACATCTATTAATGTTGAAATTCAAAACCGAAAATATGGGTGGATAGGCCATACCCTGCGCGCGCCTTATGACGATATCCCGCACGCAGCGATAACATGAAATCCCCAGGGAACACAGCGTAGAGGCAGGCCAACAAATAACATGGCGAAGAACAGTTAATACCAAAACTGGCAAATCGTTTAACGTTCTTCGGCAGATTTCGCAAAATAGGGATAGATGGAGATCATTTGTTGTGTCCTTAAGCTACTGAAGGAGTATGGTATGGAATGCAAACCTAGCTATACTTTAAAATGAAAATTTAGTCACAATTATATTTTATTTTATTATTTTTAATTTTAACATCATTAATTCACATCGTGAGGAAGGTAGAATTTACTAATGTGAATATTTAAAGAATGATATAAAAAATAAAACAATATAAGGTTATTAAAATAATATAGAAAAATTTGCTTAATTGTGGTAGATTAGAAACATGTTGCGGGCCGCATGGGGCTCACGGTTTATGCTTTGGACAGCCCTGTTATTATAGATAAACTACTGTGTTTATGGTATTAATCAAAGATACTGTAAACCAATAATGAAAGCAGTGTCACGGACAGCTAATTTTACAGCCTGCGTACCATAACTATAATAGGTAATACCCATATTCATATTAAAAAATAAATCATACGAAATGATTAAATGTACCTTACAAAATCCATAACAGAAAATAACCAATTAATTTTGTAGTCATTATTAAGGTCCTGTTCACGACTCGAAATGACAATTTTCTGCAAATTCAGTAGAAAACTTTCATTATAATTTTTCTTTTCTTTTTCTTTTTTCTTTTTTCCTTTTGAAATTTCCACTAACTAATTTAATCTGTTCACATGCGATATACCACAAATAAAAACCAGTTCCAAGCTGTATTGGCCAAATACCAACGAAGGCCGTTCCCAAACATAAAAGCACCGTTTAACATTCATACTATTTTATGTTATTTTATTTTTTTTTGTATCTTTAACATTTGGTTTGTCTTGCAGCGATGCCTGGTCGGGTATGGGAAGGAGCAGAGCATAAACCACAAAACACGAATTCCCGTTTGGGTTAGTTTAGTTTGGCTCAGTTTAGCTTAGTTTGGTTAAGTTTTGTTTTACTCTTTATAATAATCAACACACAAAAGATTATCAAAATGAATTTATCACTACAAGGCTCATATGTGCGCTGGAACTTGGGCATCTTTAACAAGTATGCCGGTTTCCTTTTACAAAATTTGTTAGTTTGTTGAAAACAGGAATTTTCAAACAAAATTCCACAAGCGACAAAGCCAAAAAAAAAAGTTGTTCATCTGGTAGAAAATGTCAAAAAGTTGCTAATATTTTCAAGTTTTTGTTATGTGCCAACATAAAACTAACAGAACACACACATACCCAACCGTACATATATTTATGTACATTTGAGAGCAAAGTTGCAGACCTAAAACAACTAAGATACTTTTGGTTTAAGACTGGTGTAGCTGAAAATGAATCTAGCTAAAATCTATGGCTATAGAGAAGTGGCATAGTGTAAAGGCAATGTACTTTACTTTACACGTACTTTGCAATTTTGTTCCTCCTTTTAATGGTACTTGTTCCATTCGCATTTCTCAGTACAATGTACACCACATCGTATATCTATGTATGCGTTGTAAGTGCAGAGATACATAGTTGCAAGTAATTTCATTATAATGCTTATCTCTGGTTTGGGTTTAGGTAGGTCACTTATTTTAATCTGTAAAAAATGGCTTAAGAGCAGATGAAAATTAAGAGCATTTGCATCTACTCATATCTCTTTGTTTATGCAAATCAGTTGTGAAAGATGCATATATATGGCTTTCTACATGTTTGCATGACTAGTCCGAAAGGAATTTCGAAATTGTGAATGCCATTGAAATTATAATTCTGCAGTATTGTTATTTGCAGAGACGCTACTTTGCCATAAAAAAGTTAAATATATTCATTTTACAGACTAAATGAATAACTTTGGAAAAGTAAAATTCAATATTTAATTAGAAAGTGAATTGTTTTATTGAATAATTTTATATAGAAATCATGTGTTCACTCTTCAAATAATAAATAATTTTTTAAAAACTTAATTTTAATATAAAACAAAAAAAATTATAGTCAGGGATATGCATCTTTACTCCAAAGCACATCCTAGCGACGCTTTTAGTTATGGATATGCATTAATACAGACGTTACATTATAGACATATATAAAATATTATTAATTAAAATACTACTAGTACATATTGTATTTTAATGTTAATATAAACAAATCTTTTAAAATATTTTTGTGTATTTATTTTCTTTTTTCATTCCTTACAGTAAAAGTGTTAACTAGCACTTTTAGTATTTTCTTTCAAATAATTATTTTTGGGTTTATCATATTCGGTTTTTAGTTTAATTTCGCAACCAGCGGTTTTTTTTTAAATTATCCTTTCGGTCTTTTTGGGTATGTTAAGTAGCACTTTGATTTTACTTACATTAATGTACAAATTCATATTTGAGCTAAATTGGGCATAAACTGCTTGTGTGAGTGAAGTAGAGAGGTTTCCGCCACTTTTTTTTAGAAATATCAACTACTATTTTGAGTTAACTTATATTAATAAACAATTACATTTATGCATTATATTAAGCATTGATCGCTTGTGTGAGTGAAGTGAAGAGCTTTTTTTTAGTTGTTTGTTAATATTAAAGAGCACTGTATTTTTGTTTAAATGAATGAATGAATTATGATGCCTCATTTTGTTGTGGGGTATAAACAACGATCGTGTGTATGCGGATAATTTTCAAACTCTCGAAGCCTTAAAAATATATATTTTTAAAATATGTGCAACTATTGTTAGTTATATGCCAACAAATGATCGAAAATAATATTTGAATAGTCTTTTATTTCGGACTAAAAGATGGACAACTATTGTCAGTTATGTACCAACAAATTATCGAATATCACATCAAAAGGATTCTGTGCAGTTAGACATGCCATAGAGGACATTTGAATAATCTTTTATTTCGGACCAAAATATATGGATAACTATTATTAGTTATATAATCAACAAATGATCGAATATTATATCAAAAAGACACACTACAGTAAGATATTCTATGGAGGACATTTGAATGATCCTTTATTTGGGACCAAAAGATGGACAACTATTGTCAGTTATATACCAACAAATTATCGAATATCACATCAAAATGATTCTGTACAGTTAGACATTCCATGGAGGACATTTGAATAATTTTTTATTTCGGACCAAAATATGGATAACTATTATTAGTTATATCACCAACAAATGATTGAATATTATATCAAAAAGACACTACAGTAAGATATTCTATGGAGGACATTTGAGTGATCCTTTATTTAGGACCAAAAGATGGACAACTATTGTCAGTTATATTGCCAAAAAATTAACGAAAATTACATCAAAAGGATTCCGTACAGAAAGATATTTCTTGGAGGACATTTGAATGATCCTTTATTTTCGACCCATATGTGGACAATATTTTCAGTTATATGCCAACACATTAACAAATATTACATCAAAAGGATTAAGTACAGTAGAACATCCCTTAGTGAACATTTAAACGATGTACTTTGTACTTTAGACTACATGGCAAGATTCAAAAAATATGCTGCAAAAAAAAAATGATCAAAATTTCAATCACAAATGTGTTTTATTTTAATTTGCTTTCGGAAACACAAAATGAATAACTCTGTCTAGTATTTAAGTTATAGGTTTTCTTTGTTTCAATAATGTTTTTTTGTTGCTACATATTTATAACCATTAGGTTTCAGTAAATATATAGATACTTTTATAAAACTTTTAGCTTTACATCTACCAATGATTCCTAGATTATGGTTTACTTAATAATAATAAAAAAGAATATATGGACTTTCTTACAAAACTTTAATCAAAACTTTCTTTACAATTATATTCGAGAGTAGCAGTAAAATAACTAATAAGGATGCTCAAGAAGGAGTAGATAAATGCAAGTATTATTATAACCGCATTGCAGTAAGTGTACTTTTAACACTCAAAGTAATTTAATAACTTTAGCTGTAATAAAATCCAAAACACTACAATGAAACATTATTTAAACAATTGTTTTCTACTTTCAAATAACAATAATAAAGTTTTTGAAGGATTTCAGTAATCTAATTTAATGCTTTTAACATGGGATGGTGCAAGGAAATAAAAATAATACAGGAATTATGGATTTATATGAACAATAAATGCAAAGAAAAAAAAAACAAAAATAATACAAATATTAATAATAATACAAAGATAAGCATATCAGCGGGAGGTGCAATTTAAAATCTGTAATAATGGCAAAATAAGTAAGTGCAGGAAACAAAACCCAAGTCCTTCGTAGCGTTTATTCAACGCAAAACTTTGTGGAAGGAATCATTGTGGAAAATTGCAGAAATTGTAGTCTGGTTTCGTTCGAAAATTTTCATTGAATGCGTACATTTCGCAACGAGTAGTGAACCTAAACAAAAAGCAAAAATAAAAAAAATTATAAATATGAAATGAAAATACTAAAAACTTAACAAAAGTGTGGGTAAGTAAAATATACTTTACTGCTGCATTTAAATTAAAATTACATTTTCAAAATGATATTAAATTACTGAGAAAAATGTGAAAATATAGTGTTCTCTGTGTGCAGTAAATTTAATGCTACAAGAAAAATGTGAATATCTTTTTTTTTTGTAACCTCAATGCGATCTTTAAAATAAATACGAGTAAATGCAATGGAACAGAAGAAATTGTGTCAGAAAATTGTAATCATCCTCACAGAAACCTAAACCTTTGTCACTTTTGCAAACAAGTAAAGCTTTTCATTTAGCAACGTGCAGTAGCGTTGTGTGTACTCGTATTTATTCCATGGTTTGGTTTTAGGTAACTGATGTGCTTTATTTACGAGTCTGTTTTATATAAACCAAGGTATCAGTGTTATTATTATCCTCGGTCCAGTTAGTGTACACAGAAAGCTAGAAACTTGCAGCTGCACCTTTTCAATTATTGGCATGTATGCTTTTGTATGGAAGACCTTTCCACAGTCAATTGGTTTGGAATATATGTTAAAGAAAGTGACACTAGGATGCGTGTAAATGTAGCCAATAGCCGTGAGTGCAGTTGAAAAAATGTAAACAAAAATACAAAAAAATATATGTATAAAACCAACATGGACATGGACAAAAGCCACAAGAACATACCTACATTCTATTCAGCTTTGCCCGTTTAATTTGGTTTGGTCTTTAGATGCAGAACATATTGGTTCCACCAATGTTGTCTTAATATGTATATGTCTACTATACATAACAGATACAAGCTCAGTTCTGTTAACATTTACAAGGGCGTTTTGCGAAAAAGTATTCTTGTTAAAGGATGTACTGGAATGACACAAAATAGAAAGGAAATTGAAGGTGTGACAACATATTTTTTTTTTATAAGAAAATTTAAGGATTTTAAAATATTGGTATTCGGAAACAGTTACAAAAAATTATTATTAATGTGAGTTCTGCATTATGCAGTTAGTAAGAGCTAACACCTTTATTCCCTTTTCTGGGCGCGTCCCATTTGAACTTCACTGAAAGAAATTGACATATTATTTTTTTTAAGTATAACATTTCTCTTGGACGTAAAGATTCTTCAATCTTGAGGAGTGGCTTAGATGGCTTCTTATTAATATAATTTAGGTTTTTATGACGAAAAAACCACTGATGATGAGTACTTGGCAATACTCAAAACAGCGTTGTATGGTCAGCCAATTTTTAATAACTTAATTTTTAAATAACTTAAGTTTTGTTGTTGACTTTTCATTTCTATTTCAACACTTCTCTTCTTACATTTTTATGCCACGTCTTGAGGGCGTAGAATCGTGTTGCTATCTTGGAAGCATAATAGCAACGAACGGTGGTTTCATCGTTGATATCAAGAACTACTTAAATAAAGTGTGAAGATCACCCTAGAAATCACGTTAAACAAAACTTTAAATATTCAAATATTAAGTTCACCCTACTATATGGCTGTCAATCATGGAAATCAAATGAAATCAACGCGATAGAAGTCTTTCTTAACCAGTCTACACAAAAATTCGTTAAAGTGTTCTGGCCAAACACGCTATCGAATGAAAGTCTATAGTCCATCATTAACCAAGCACCAATCAAGATTGAGATAATAAAGCACAAGTGGGACTGAATAGGCCTTACTCTGCGCAGACCAATCAATGACACCACAAGAATGGCGATCGAATGGAATTAATTATATATATATATTATATATTTGTTAGTATTGTTTTAAGAATGATAATTCTCTAGACTTAGAGAATTACTGTAACGAATTACAGTTTATTTTGTTAAATAGCTTAACCAAATTTTAAGGAATGCATGTTGATGACAGTAAGTAGTTATAGTGTGCAACAGTACTCATTTAACAAATACCATTACGCAATGTTATGAAGTTACGTGATATTCAATACAAATAAAGTCTATATCAAATTATTGTGACATATTCTAACACTTCACTAACTAGAATTTTTATGAACATATTATTTTTTTCTGAAATAGTGTTATTTTATACCACATAGTTGCTCTTTTTATGCACATTTTGTTATAGCTTTTTTATTCTACGCGATTGTACATGCTTTAAACAGAATGGCCGATATTTGTTATTAAAGCTATAATGGAGCTTGCTGTATAATTAGTTTATAACATTATAGATCTGAGCTATTTTTATCCTTGTCATCTATTCGTTTTTATTTCTCTTGGCTCTACGTTGCACAATAAAAAAGGTTAAAAATCATTGGAAGAGGTTACAAAAATTGATGTAAAAAGATTTGAATAAGTGATTATAATTGATATACTGACAGTGATAAAGATTAAATTGTAAAAACTTTTTTTACCATTAAAAAATATGGAATTTAGTTGACAATTTTATCACCAATTGTAATGGTGTTTTCGATAAATCTGAATTTGAAGAAAATTTTTTCAATTGAAATGCTCTTTAAACACACTTTTAGTGCAATTTTATTTTCATTTCGCAAATCTGGAGCAAAACCTATAACACTCGAGATTAATTTATAACACTCTAGACTTTTTGTCAGAGTAGTAAGTTTATCCTAAATTAACAGCTGTTTGACAGATAAACTATGATTTGATTCGATATATGTATTAGTGAAAAATGTGAATGTCTACAAACATTATTAAAAAACTGTTAGATTACTCTAAAAATGTTCGATTGGACAACAAAATTATATAGATCAAAAGCAAATCTAGATTGAAGCTGGATTTACTAATCAAAAACGCCACTACTGTAACTGTAGAGTTTAGAAACTTAAGTATTTGATTTGAAAATATAGAAGCTATACTGATATAGATTTTTTGACATTATTAAATAATAGGCTACGAATGCACCTCGACCTAAAAGATCTATTGTGCGTCAAAAGGTCCAACTAAAACAATTCTAGACTACTCGTATTTATAAATCTCGTAATTGCTGTGGGCTTAATTTTATCTACCAAGGTAATTTTTCCGCTTCCAAAGTAGTCAAGTCTACGTCTTGCCACCGCTGGGCAGTTGTATAGGATATATTCTGATGTTTCCTTC
>NC_051846.1:36533080-36548869 GCF_002237135.1 Teleopsis dalmanni
AACATTTAAAGATAATTTTTAATTACAAGTACATAAAAGTTAATCAATCTATAAAAATGATAAATAAATATAAATTAATTTTTTTATTTAATAAAATTAAATTTTTTCATTTTATTTGCAAAAATGTCACTGCAATTCGCATATAGATTAGATAAAAAAATATGTATTTTGTGTAAAATAAAAAATAATAAATATGTTTTTATATTTTTAAACCAACACAATTTCAAACTTATAATAAAAAAATTTTATAAAATAATTTCCATTTGGTATACAATGTATTTTTGAAAAAGGCATACGAAAAAGACAAATATTTTTATGGTTTCGTTGGCGCCCAGAATCTCGTCATTCACATGACCCAGTGAAGATGTGTCAGAGAAACACATGAGTGGAACCGGCACGCAAGTCAATGTTCAAGACAAATATAACTAAAAGATTTAAATTCAAAGATACAAACTCATCTATCGTATTGAGCATTTCTTGATTCCAGTTACGTAGTTTGATTACTTGACATTTGAAAAGAAACTGTGGTCGTGGTGGATAAATTATAAAACACAACAAATACGAGTATATGCTAAATATATCTGATAAAATCAACTGTATATACGTGACCTTTGTTCCAAATTATTGCAAATTCAAAAAATTGAATAAAACAAATGACTTTTATGGAAATTATATGTAAAGAAAAATTAAGTTTGTTAAGTGTATTTGCTTTGAAACCATCATACATTGATACGAGTACCCCAAACTGGTAAAAAAATGCTTATGTTTAACCATTTATTTAATGTTTTAAAAAATCTATTTCAAAATTGCTAGTTACGGGTAACGCATAACACCAGAACCCAGTGCTTATAAATGTATATATTTTTGTTAGTTAGTTAAAGTATCCCTCAAATGCAGAATTCGTTTGTAATAGGGATTTTATGCTGATTTATGGTTAATAAATTAATGTGATGTGCATAAAATTTATTTGCTACTTGAAGCTTATACTATAGCTTTGTAGTAGCTGTAACAAAAATACACTAAATAAACTTCATGAGTTAAGCAAACTTGCCAATTTCGTAAAGCAGCTGCTTTATATGTGTTTAGAAGCTTTGTTGATATTTAAATTTAAACTAACACTATTTATGGATACAACCAGCATCCTCCTCTCACTGCTGCTGTTTGCAATTCAGGCTCAAATTCTATAAATAAAAAGCTTTTTGACTTTAGATAAAACTGAAAAATGTACAAGGATACACGGAGTGAGTGGAAATTCGATGATAATAATGCTTGTCTGGCTTGTATTGCCTTCTAACGAAGGCATTGTTTATCAGTATCATGTTTGCAAACAAAAAGTTTCAACAAAGATTTCAAGTCAAAGCATGTAAGAGGATATGTTACCTTTGTCAGAAACCATAAGAAAAGAGATATTTTGTTAGAAAAGTAGAGGGATAGAGGCAAAGAGAATCTATTTTTAAAAATACTTAAAAGTAGCTACACTAAAAATATTTTTCAAAGAAATTTTAAGCAATCAACAATTTCACAAATAAAAATAAAAATAAAAATGTAAATAAAAACAACTACTTTCAATCATTGTTAAATACCAAAACAGTAGATTGTTTCTAGGTAAAATATATACAAATAGATAATGTTTAGTAAAATCAGGAAGGAGCACGTTTAATGAAATACCAAACAAATGATTAAATTATATGATTCATTTCTTCATTCATATGGTATTATGAATTCATTTACATAATATATTAAACGTACATTAAAAGAAACAAATACATAAGCATAGTCTTTATAAACTTCACACGGTTTGTTTGTCATGTACTTATTGGGCTATAACAACCGGGTTTCGGATTTCCGCCCGTCGCAGCACGTCCTTCCAAGTATCTCTTCGTAAATGAAGCCAGGTTAGTGCTCCCACATTTTGAACACCCGAGCCACGATCTACCTACGCCTTCTTCCTCCAACCAATGCTTCAAATACGTTTTTCGCTGAAACATCTTCATCTATTCTCACGAGACGACCAACCCAGCGAAGCCGCTAAATATAAATTCGGTAAATTACCACATATACACAGATCGCTTAAAAATGAAGAGTGGAACGCGGCGCTTCTCTACCTAAAAGATAAGCTGAAACGGTAGTCATACCACCTCGCTGATACTTCCAGCGTTTTGCAGACTTTAATACATTTCGTTTTTCCAATATCACTTTTTCTTGTAGATAGGAAGGGAATGATAAAGAGAATTGAATCGAAGAAAGTCAAAGGTTATTATGAAATTTTGTACAGCACTTGAGAGCACCGACCATCATAAGAGCTCTCTCTGTTGGGTTCCTGGCTTGTGAGACCATAAGAAAAAAACGCGGTACTGTGCTATTGTAGATATATTTCAACTGTAATGTATTCATTTGAATCTCGTGGGCTTTAATTTAAATTTTATAAATTAAAACTTTTTTACATATTCAATAAATTTTATATGTTGTATCTTTGGTCTAAATAATATGTGTCATTAAGATTTTTTTTATCGTGATTTTTCTTAAGGAATTTTTAAATCAACACCTACAAAATTATATTGCCTTATTTACCCTTCTAATTTCATGATAGCTTATTGTTAAAATTTTACAATGGTCATAAAAGTGGGCGGAGAAAGACCATTTTATGATTCTTTAATGTTAATAACCGTCGCGGTGAGGAAATAAAAAATGCAAAGTTCAACATAAAATGGAAGAAAAATTTTTTAATGTGTTTGGCCAAAAGTCTTCAAATGGATAATTTACAAAATATCAGTCTATTAAATTGTATAATCGACCCAATGCCAGGACATAGCAGTAAAAGTGAAAATATTAAAAGCAAAATTTACTAACGTCACGAATTTAAATATGTGTAAAATTTAATTAAGATATAAATCTATAAAAAAAGATAAGAACAAAAATTAAGAATTAATGAATTGTAAAATTTTTGCTGAAATTTTATCAAGGTTTATTTATTTATTTTCTATTATTTTATGTTATTTATTTATGTTATTTATTTTTTACTTATTTTTTAAATTTTACTTAAAATAAATTTTTGTTTAATTAACTTTGACAAAATGTCGGAAAATAAAATAATGTTTTGTCATTGAATGATTTTGTACCTATTTTTATAGCATCTATCATCTGTTATCTATTATCATCTGTTATCTGTTGTCAGCTGTTATCTCTGTTATTTAATAATTAACCCTAATAGTTGTTACCACAAATGATTAACGATGGTTTTAGCGTCTTACTCCACATTTGAGTTTCGAAAAATTAATAGGACATAAAGAAAAATTTATCAATTGTTACGTTAAGATCTAGGGAGTTAAGATAAGATAAGATAAAGGATAAGGAAGTGGAAAAAATCACAGTCATCATAACTTTAGATACTATAAGAAAATCTAGAAATCAACAAAACTACTGAATTTCATATTTCGCAAACTACGTTAAACTTATGATGAATGTATCCATCATCGATCTACAGAGCTTACTATTCGTATTGTAATTTAAAAAATCGGATTATAAGACAGTGTCTGTGATGTTTACAATCTAATCCGTATAAATCATTAACGTAATGCTGAACCTTTTGAAACGGTGATCCAAAATGTACGCGAATTTCGAAAACAATCAATTGAACGGTCTTTTCAAGATGTTCGACTTTCGCGTGTCTTCATATGGAATAGTTTTCATAACTATTTATATTTCAAGACGTGTAAAATTTAATTAACCAAAAAACTAAGACAAAATAATTGTGTATGGTATAAAAATATTGCAGATTTGGCTTTAGAATAATTTAAAACAGTATCATTATTTTATAGAAAACTCATCCCTTTTTGAAACATAAAATATTACAAGTTTCACATTTCCGCAACACTCATATTTTTATATATATTTATATGCATATTTACATATTTATGTAAATTTATATACATTTTATATAATTATGTATTTATCGTCAGGACATCAAGATTGATCCCATCAAAATATACATAAATCCCAAATCTCAGAATGGTTACAACCTACCTCGGAGAGGTGTGCAGATCTGAGGTCAATTATTGCTTAGTCTGATGAAGTGGTAAACAATAATCTAGTCAAGGTGTAGAGAGGGGTTTTGAAAATACCTCGAGTTAAGAAAGAGTAAAAGTGTTTAAGTGCACTGGCTTAAATAGCTTCAACATAATAATATATTTATACACATTTATAATTATTTATATATATTTCACTCAAGGTATGGACAAAAGTTTGTTAACTTATTTGATAAACTCATTAACGTAAAATGTAATGTAATTAGCTTCGAAAAGATCGTTGTTGTTAAATGAAATTTTCACACTTTCTTCACCTAACAATCAAATATAATGTACTAATAAAAAAAACAAGAGAGAAAACAAGATTGTCAAATTAATTGACCAACAAGGACAACGATGTAATAAAAAGTTAAAGAAACATTAATTTTCATTTTCACATCAAAAACACTATGCAATTTCAACATAAAAGAACATTAAAGAAAGTATATGTATGGAAGGGAAAAAATAGTTAATACATTTGAACCAAAAAAAAAAACAAAAAAAACTTAAATGTCCTTAAATGAGAGCAGTACTTTACTTCAAGGTTAAATACATCTGCAATTTTTTTTTCTATGCTCTTTGGTACTAAACGATTTACAAATTGACACAAGTATCTGTTTGCCCTGCAATTTAACTGTTAACCCATCGTTTGCACATGCCAGCCAGTATACAGCATTTATGTCATCCTGCCAGAAGATATATGCATGTCATCGCATGCCATCGCATGCCAACTATACTATTCGAAACGGATAATAAGCAGTGCCTAATGGGCTCTCGACAATCCGCAATTAAAAGTGGAATTTTGTGCTGCAGCAAAATTGTGTGCAGAAATTGAAAAATTATTCAATTGAAAACTCTTTGCCACTTCCACATCCAGGCTACACTATATGTTCATCCAAACTATATGGCCGAATGGTTATATGCACTACGGAAAACTTAAAACTAAGTGAACATCAGCAAAGGACATTTTCGTGGTAAACGCATGAGAAAAACTTATTTGAGTGTTCCTTTTGAATTGCTGATGGTGATGGTGTGTAGCTTCAAGATATCCATTTAAATGTTTCTGATAAGTTCTCTGCTTTAAAGTTTCATACTTTTGTGGTTAATTACATTTTCTTTAAATTAGTTCAAAATCGAAAAAATAATTACACTTTTTTTTTGATTTTGGACATTGCGAAATATTCCACAAAAATGAAGAGAGTATTTTTATATTTACAAAAAAAAAATCCTCCACATAACCGAAAAAGATAGTTAGTTTCAAATTTATCTCGTTATAGTATCTTATGCCATTAAATCAAAATTTATTAGAATTTTGGGTTTTCTGCGTTGGCGGTCAAAACACAGAACTATTTTATTATTTTAATATTATCTAAGTTCATCAAAATTCATCACTATAAATTTAATTAATAACACTCTGTTATTATATTTGAGAATATTGAATATTTATGACTTTAATTAGTTCACTTAATGAACTTCGAGAATCATAAATATTGTCAAAGTTCTTAAAAAGAGTTTATTATTTATTTATGTATATATATATACATATATACATAATTTGAAAAGATATCAACAAAATTGGCATTGCAGCAGATGGTTTTGATTGGTTATTATAATTTAATTTTATTAAATGGGCCGTAAATTGAAAATTTCGTTAAGTTGAAGGAAATTTGATTTAATTAACGATAAACTCAGATTTATTAAATTTGAATTTAATTCACTTTAAATGTAAGATTTTCAATTAGATTTACTGATTTGAAGAATATACATAAAATGTGAAAAACTTATTGATATTATTACAATGCTCAAATATATTTAGACATATATATGTCATGTCGGGACATCTATACTGTTTGTTTTTTTTGTATAGGTAAATGTGAGTATATATTTACATTTCGCCATTTCTGCAGAAAATAGAACCCATATATTCGTAGTACTTTTATATTTTTCAGATTTTTCCAGAGTTTAATGTATCCAATGTATTCTTAATAACGAAACGTGAATATATGCTCACATGTATACCTAAAAGCAAACAGTATAGATGTCCCAAGATGATAGAACCTAAAAATAGCTACTCGCAGCAAAAAGCAATCAATAATTACTTATTTTTTTGAATAAAACTGATTTGTGACTACAGCCTATGGGATTTACTTGTTTTAAGGATTTGCTAAGTTGGAAATGAGTTGACTTGCATATCAAGAGTTATCACAGAAAGTAAAAAAAAAAAATCCTTAGCGTGTATTCCTTCTTCATGACAACGTGATCTGATCCGCATGAGTTCTAACAATTTATAGGTTAATAAAGAAAATATATTGATTATAATTTAAAATATTAAGAAAAGAGTGCAAAAATGACGATTTTGAAAGAGGAAAGTAGGAAGAAAAAAAGAAAGAAGGACGAAGAAAAGAAAGAAGGAAGAAGAAAAGATAGAAGGAAGAAGAAAAGAAAGAAGGTAGAAGAAAAGAAAGAAGGAAGAACAAATGAAAGAAGGAAGAAGAAAAGAAAGAAAGAAGAAGAAAAGAAAGAAGAAAAGAAAGAAGGAAGAAGAAAAGAAAAAAGGAAGAAGAAAAGAATAAAGGAAGAAGAAAAGAATAAAGGAAGAAGAAAAGAAAGAAGGAAGAAGAAAAGAAATAAGGAAAAAGAAAAGAAAGAAGGAAGAATAAAAGAAAGAATGAAGAATACAAGAAAAAAGGAAGAAGAAAAGAAAGAAAGAAAAAGAAAAGAAAGAAGGAAGAAAATAAATAGGGAAAGAGAAGAAAGACGAACAAAGAACAAAAGAGAGAAAATAAGAAAGAAAACAAGAAAGAAGAAAAGAAAAAAGAAAATAATGAAGAAAGAAAAGAAGAAACGAAAGAAGAAAAGAAAGAAAAATAATAAGAAGAAAAAATAAAAAGAAGAAATAGTTATAGCATTCAAAACATGTGCTTGCAGATACCTGAGATGAAATGAAAAAGCTATAGAAGTTTCATTGTATTGAAAATAAATAGTTGAAATGGAAAGAATCTTCCTTGATTTTACGAGGTGATCTGCTTTAATGAATTTATACTACAATGTATATATAGTCATATATAGTTTACCACATAAATTAATACGATTTATACCAATTATTCATTCGTATCAATTAAAACCTTGCGAAACTTTCCTGTGGATAAGAAGTGCGACCATCCTAATACTTTGACACTTTTCGATAGAACCAACTCAAATATTCAGAACAATAAAATGTTGCGGACATCAGGATATTATTGTAACAGATTTTACTTTTAATAGGATGTCACAAGTGGAATCCGCTTAATTAAAATTATACTCTAAAATACTATCAGGTAGTATTATGAATTGTAATCACCACTTATAACAGGCATGTGTTATTCAAGAATACGCGAATCTTTATCCCACAGGGATAAGGTAGCTTAATGGGATAGATCCCCTCAATTAGCTTATAAAACATTTTGATTCTGTATTTGTAGTAATTCTAATAAATAGCTAGACGTTTCATAGAATTACTGGTTGAAAGTATTAATAACCCGTAACAATTTGGATGATTCAGACTCAAGGTACATAATAAGGTATATAATGTGGAAATCCATATAAACATAGATATGGCCCAGCAAAGCTCTACTGTGTGTATAATATTTTTAAAACAAATAATTTATTGTTGAGGGTATATGGTGTGGAGCGGATATAAGTAAATGATTTGTATAAGCGAATCAATGGTCGATGCAGACTTTAAGGTATATAATGCAAATTTTTTAAATCGCATGGCCTATTGAAGCGCATGCAGTAGAGTAGCTACTACTGATTTCCTGAACCTCCACCATCGATTTAAATCGTATTCTATACGGAGCTGTTCTTGTGACATCATTCCAAATAATTCTGGTATCTGTTAATTCTTTTTCAATTGTTTTCTGTCATGTTTTTGATGGTACGCTGGGTCGCGCGAGCTATATTCTGGATTCCATTACAGTGTTTACCTTGTCATTTTACATATTTGTGGGTCGTCAAAGTGTGTGCAGTAGAGACTTCCTTGTGGGTTTCAACGCAGTGCTTACCTTGCTATATTACATATTTGCGAGTCGTCAAAATGTGTGCAGTAAAGAGTATAGTAGTATGAAATTAATGAAAAAATATTTAATTTTTAATGATACTGGAAAAAAATGGACTCAGCTAAAACAAAAAAGATTAAACTGAAAGTTTTATAGAAATACATGTTAAATTTAAAGTGCAATTTCATTTCTAAGCTAAAGATAATTACAATCCTGAAGAGTTTAAGGCTAATAACCAACCAGATAGTTGATTTCGAAGTTTGCTGCTAGTCCGCAATTAATTATAAGAAAAAAATTGCTTCAACGTTGATTACGCTTGGCTGAATTCAACAAATCGCCATTTTATCTAATGCAATTTCTATCAGTGCCTGGCATCTAAGCTAGCTAAAAAGCATTTTCACATACACTCTCTGCCAAAGTCCTGGAAAATTCGTTGGTTTGAGTGTTCATAAGTGTAAGTATGTTTGGATTTCTGTTGTACCTTTCATTTCCGCAATTCATTTAGTTCCTTGTTACAACTTCCTTTTGAGTTTTATTTTTGTCTGCTTTTAACATTTTAGCTATCGGCGGCGAAGGCCCTCTTAGATGTGTTAGCTCCGTTAGCTCTGTTAGCTGTGTTAGCTGTGTTAGCTCTGTTAGGTATGATGAGGGAGGGATTTTAAGCTTTTATTGTTTCAGCATTAAATTAGTATTATTAAACTCATTGTTGTAATAAATTTAAGATATTAACCTGAAGCGTATTTTAACACAATTGCTGCTAATAGAAACAGCATACTAAGCCGAAAGTATTAGCAGTTTTATGCTTTCATAAATTATTCAGAGAAAATTATTTAATTGTTTTTACACACAGCCACACATAGAGTATAGAGTGTACATAGAGTGAACGCCACCTTTATGGATCGTAAATAATAAAACGGAGTGAAAAATGCGAATAATTGTGAAATAATTACAATTGAAGGAAATACTTTGAAGCAAATATAAAACGTTAGTTTATAGCTTAACAGGCGCCAATAAAAGTTTTCAAATTATAGAAAACAAAATAGTAATTTAAAAAATAGCTAACTGGGAATTGACTAACTCAGACCTGAGGGAGGGACTGGTTCGCTGGATATTGTGGCTAGGAAGAATTGCTTTTCAATATAAAATGCAAAAATATAAAATGCAACGTAAAAAATATTTTAACATTTTAACAATTTTTTTTTCTTTTTTATTCCATTTTGCTTAGCGGTTTGATATTAGCTGTGTAAAAAATTTTTAAAAACTTTTACATTTTTAATGATTAAAACCATTTTTGTTTCAGTTTTAACCACAAATTATACTTTTCTCATATTTTCTCTCTCAGTTTTAGTGGTTATTCTTTATGAATTTTGTTTTTATTTTTTGTGGTTATCAAATGGAAAATGTCTAAAGATATATTAGTTTGTGCATTTTTTGTTGCCTTTTTAGTTATTAAAAATTGAAGAGTTTATAAATATTTTAAACTCAGTACCAACAAAGCTGTCTGCTTGGTGTTCACTCTGCATTTATGAGTATTCGTTACTGAGTCCATTGAACCCAGTTGTGGGTTCATCACTACAAGCCAGATATACTTCATTTTGTTGATGTGTATATTTAAAAAAGGAATACTTTTTAAGCTACTTACTTTCTTTATAAACTGCAAATTAAAATAATTAATAAAAGTTTGACTATTAAAGAGCAAATGATACCCACATTGTTTTATCTTTTATATATTGTCACTAGCTTGTGGCAAATATTTTGCTTAAGTAGCCACAACAAAGAGTTAAATAAATGGTTATTATTTTTATAAGTACAGCTATCAACCTCAATTGTTTTTTTTTAATCCAGCAAAATTAAAAAAAATTAAATTAAAAATAAAATAATAACAATAATAAAATTAAATTTAAAGTGTGTACAGTTAAACTTGAACTTCTATAACTCGAACTAAATAAAGTGCAAAAGGACTTAGAGAGCAAATAACATATAATTATAAAAAAATTCTTTAAATCGAAGTCTCCATAAGTAGCAGGTTTTCTTTGCAAAATAGTACTCAATTTGGAAGTTTGACTGTAGTTAAAAATATGCTCGACATGTTTTTAATAATTATAATTCAATAAGAAGATTATATAATTATTTGAAAATTTTAAACTAAATGAAATGTTAATTTTTTATTATACATCAACAAAACTGTGAGAAGTATTAACAAAACTAATTTATTGTTTATCCGTTTATTTGATTGCGAAACTTTTACAAAAATTTATTAGCTTATTGTCTATCTATTCCAGAGATTGGATGTCCATTATTAATTAAATGCTGTTAGCGTTAAATGCAAGTAAGCGAAAAAAGGACTGGAATATAGTTTACTTACTTACGGTAGTGCCTACCACCCATTATCAGGTTTCGGTTGCACGCAACCCTCATCTCCAGGCGCCTTTGCTGCGTTTGCGCCTTCTCCAGTCGCGTACATTAAACATATATAGTAAATTCTTGACTTGATCACTCCAGCTGAGTTACGGCTGAGTTACCTCAACGCTTTCTCACTCATTAGACACACTGCCGCTTTAAACGCCTTTATTTGTTGAAACATCGTCAGCCATTATTACTATATAATCAAGCCGGTGAAATCTTTGGATGTTAATTCATTGAATTGTATCAATGTCCTTATAAAAGTCGTACAGCTTATGGTTTATTTGGATGCCGTACCGTAGTCTTCGCCAACCTTGAAAGGGCCAAAGATCTTACAAACAAGTTGGGTTTCGAAAACTTAAAGTACAATTTAAACATTCTCTAATAGCGTCCATACGTTTGCATCAAACACAAGCACGGATAGAATGAACAGCCTATATACTGTTTATTTTTTGTCGCTCAAGAGAGCTCTACGTCCCAATTATTTACTGAGCCTGTGGTACTACCTGTTGGTAATGGTAATTCTTCGTCTGCATTCGAAGCTGCTTATTATTCTTTATATAGGCAACAAGAAAAATGAAGTCTTTGATAGATTCCAAAGTAGCCAATACATACTTGGTTTTGTTCTTATTCATCGTTAAGCTAAATTTTCAGATTACTTTTCGAATATAAGCAAGGGCAGCAGTATCATAACGCTTGACTATACGAGAGCAGATGCTGAAAGCATTATTAAAGGGAAAAAATTCTATTGTGTTCACCTTACGAATATTTCTCATCCGTCAAGTTATGGCTGAGCAAATAATCGAAAATCCCTTTAAAAGAATTCAGTGCTATGAAACCATCCATGGTTGACATTGAAATGATATTATATTTGATATACAATGGCAAGGTTTAGACAATATACTGAAATAACAAATTTCTTGAAATCGCATTTACAAGCATGGCTTTTGAACTATAAAATTAATAGTATTTTATGACAAAGGAAAGTGGAATATTAAACGGTTTCAGTTTTGGATTTAGGTAATGGTTCTATAATATGAAAACAGTTTTTTATTCATTAAAAAGTATTAATTAATTGTATTGGTTATATGTTATTATCTGTACCAATAAAACTCTGTATGAGTATTTATTAAAGTGTCTATTGAACCTTGATTTCGGTATAAGACTGTTTATCAGTCTGACTCATTAGTCTATTAGTTAGTTAATTAGTTGTGAAGGAGAGAGGACAAGTCCTCCTCAATTAACTTAAAAAGCCGTTTTGAATCCATAAAGATTCAAGTAGAGAGATGGTAGAAAAATGGAATGCTAGAGGTATCACCGAGTGAATTGAAGAAGGGGCATATAGAAACTTAAATCTAATTCTGGCCAGATTTGGAGAAAGACACATCAAGTGTTCTGGTGGCATTTCTCGCAGAGCTGGTAGACATGCACTGCAAGAGGTACCACTGGGTAGACCGAGTCTAGCTCCATACAATAGTACTATACACATCTAAAAAAGTCTTTAAATTTATTTTACTAACCCTTTTTGCATATAAACTTATTTTTATATAGTAATAAATTTTAATATATTTTTTTTTTTACAAATGGCAGTTACACTTTAAGTTTTTAAATTTTATTTTGCGAACAGCATTACTTTCTTTGGTGTTAACCCAAGTGATTAAACTGCCCTTGCATAAATTAGACGCTCTGTGGCATAAATTTCTAAGAATCTCACTAAAATTTATTTTAATACAGGATTTTTACTTACACTTTACAGATATATATATACTCACTTAACTACGTTTAATATAAACAGCGAACGCCTCCAGCCTATATACACAAAAATATATATAATCAACCGCCGCCTACGTGTTCGTTTGTCTTTTGGAGAGAATAATAAACGTATACGCACTTTACTTCTATTATATGTGCGTCTGCAGGTAGGCTTAATAGTCCTAAAGTATTGTGCCAATTTAAAAGAGGCTTTCAGGTTTCTGTGCTCAAAAGTAATTTACGCTAAATTACACATAAAACCAACAGCATTCATACACTTTTTAAAATTATCACAAAAGATAAACAATACTTAACTTTACAATTTTCTTAATGGGTTTACTGTGCGTATACATAACAAAAAGACTAAGAGAAGCATTTCTATGCATATAAATGTGTGCTTTACTGCGTTACTTAAAGTTTTGCATCTTTACTTTTCGAATTAAAAGTTGGTCAGTAATTAGAAAAATATCTTAAAATACAACAGACGTACGTGCTTGTAGAAGTAATTACCTGTATACCTATGTCAAGGAGAGAGAGAGAAACTATGTGTATATATCAAAAGTTCCATTAAACTTCGTTGTTGTCTGTATACACAATATTCTTCTAGTTTAAGTTACTTAGTATAACTTAAAAATCTTAACACATTAAACATTTTTTTAGATAGTTTATGCAAAAAATGTTTACACTACGCTCACATTATACTGTATTTGTATATCTTAAAATGCTTTCTTCCAAACAGTTTTGAAAAAAAAAAACTACAAATTCCCTTTATGTATATAATATATACATATGTGTTTTTACAAGGTATAATGTTGGCATTCAAGAGAAATACGAATTTTTTTCTTTTCATCACTTATCACGTATTTGTAGATTACTTGCTACATTGTATCTATTTTATTATTTACCAAAAATATCCAACAAATTTCCAGATTGGCAATTTCTAAAATGGTTTACACAAATCGCATTGAAATCAACTAATAACATGCTTGAGTGCTCACAATATGAAGTTCTATCTTCACTTTACTGGTATATATTAGTCAATTCTCTTCTGCTTAATTTTCGGTGATTAACATTCAACGCAAGTTAATGATATCATCACTTTACTTAAGAGTTAAGAGTCAAGTGCATCTAACACAAAACTCAATAGTAATTAGAAGAATTTCATAATTTTTGTTCTAAAGTAAGACAATATATACCGATTTGAACCAATGAAATGATATATTTATCCATGGCCAAAAATCCGTAACTCCTGAGTATTAAAACTAAATACGAATATATATGATATATTCGTATAATATATGATATATATCTAAATTCTATACGTAGGCATTAATTTCTAATCGAATTAGATTAAAAAAAAAAAAATTCAATATTAAAACTCGAAGAAAATATATAGATTTTTCAAAAATTACTGAACTACAACAAAAAAAATTGTTTTTTATATTATTTTAAATAATTAAATTTATGGCTGACCATATACATAGATTTTTAAAGTATTGCCAAATACCCATCATCTATGGTCTTAGAATTATTTCTTTCTTCTTATTTAATTTTTCGTAAATAATATGTTAAGACTGCAAGCATCAAGCATTGAACGCGTGCCCTGCCAAATTTAAAGCTCAGAGTCAGTGTTCATTACTTAACAGACTCAAGACCGAATTTGACTTTTATGTTTCGAACTTTTTTCTGGAGCTTTGTTAATTTGCTGTGATAGTTGATTAACAAATTCACTTGCTGTGTTAGAATGAAATTATAAGGATAATTGAATAATTGAACTGGCTATAGAATAATTGAACTAGCTATAGAATAATTGAACTAGCTATATAGTTGCATGAGTTCAACTCTTAGTACTTGCACTCTCAAAAAATTATTTGCGAATAATTTAATACAAAAATAGATCCAAGACCATTGATGATGCGTATTTGGTAATATTCGAAACAACTATATGGTTAGTCAAAAATTCAATTAATAAAAATAATATAAAAAATAAAATGATTGTTGCTGCTTTCTACATAAAATTACAATAATACAAAAATTAATAAATACAAAAAATTAATAAGTTTAAAACATTATAAACCGAAAAACAAAACCAGCTAATATTTCGAAAGACCACTATGATGTGTATTTGGCAATAATCGATAGAGCTGTTTGATCAGTCCAAAAATTTGATTAATTAAAAATAAAATTTTTGTTGTTTGTTCTTTTATATAATAATTTTAATCATCATTCAACAATTATGACTTTTAAATAAGAGACGAAAAATTTAATATTAGTTAAAATTAAAACCTAATTGTTGTAATTAATTAGGGTTCACCTATGTAGTTTCATTTGCAATATTAAATATAATACTATCATCGAATTTAAGGCCATATTATAGCTCTGACCTTAAAATAATATAAGTAAGTCAGTAATTTTGTTATTATTCTAAATTTGTTGAAGCGGGCAAATAAATAAATTAAATAAATTTAAAATAGATAATATTAGGTGTAGTTAAAAAAATCCATCACTTTCCCAATAGATGAATTTAGTTATCTGTATAGGTAAGTCCTATCATGTTACCCTAGATGTCGTTAGATTGATGAGATTTCATACTAAAAACTTTTGTCAGTTTGTTAATTGGTTGATTCAGTTTTGTTTGAGCACGGGTCACTAGCAAAGGGGAAAGACGCCTTATTTTACAATTTTTCTTTAATAAAGGCGAAAATACAAGCTAGGCAGCTCAAAATGTGAATAGTGTTCATGGTACACTTCTAATACTGTAACAGCTAATCGTGCGCTATTTTGGTTTCGTCGACTCCGTTCCGGTAATTTCGATGTCACCATACACTAGAAGGTCAATTGTCGGAAATGTTGATAAAATCATAAAAATTTTTGGGTCCGACTATCATGATCGTCGTGTAAGCACTGTTTCGTTTGCCCAAGAGCTAAAGATTACACTTTGCAAAAAAAAATCGTTTGAAACCGTTTTGAATAAGTCAGGAAGCTCGAAGTATGGGTGCCACATGAGTTAACGCAAAACAAACTTCATGGATCGAATTTTTATCTGTGAATAGCTGTTGAATCGCAACAAAATCTACTCATTTCTGAAGAGGTTGGTGTTTGACTATGAAAAATGGATTATATACAACGACAAGTAAAAATGTTGATAGGCCGGTTGTCGAATTGCGGTGAGCCGGCTGAACTGGTGACCAAACCAGGATTAAGGACCAGGTAAGTGTTGCTGTGTTTTTGATGGGATTGGTAGAGAATCGTCTTTGAGCTGCTCCTCTACCACAAAACTGTTAACTCAGAACTGTACTGTCAACAATTGGACCGTCTGAAAGAAACAATTATCCAAATACGTCCAGTTTGGGGCAATTGTGTTCAAACAGGACAACACCAGGCCACACACATCGGCATCGACGTTAATGACTCGCAAAGAGCTTCGAAAACCTAGTTGGAAGTTTCTTATCCATCCACCTTATAGTCTAAATCTGGCACCAAGTGAATACCATCTGTTTCTACCATATGTTCCTGGCCATGGCGAACCATGG
>NC_051846.1:36548969-36565706 GCF_002237135.1 Teleopsis dalmanni
TTTTATAAATTAGTTGTAAGTAATTTTTATTATAAATAGTTTTTTAATTAACATTAATATGTTGAAAAAATTTTTTACAATTTTTGTTTTGTACTCATTTATATATATTTATTTATTTATCATTAAGATATATAAGTAACATCAATTTCTCTATTATTATTTTATAATATATGTTATAATTTTTTTTTAATTTTAAATTTGTTCACTATTATTGTTATGTTAATTGGTTATAAGTATATCCAATTTTTCAATTAATTATTGTTTATTATTTTTTATGTAAATAACAATGTATATTATTTTAATAACAACATATTCTTATTATAATGTCTACATATTTTAATATTATATTTTAATACATTGTTATCATATATATATAAGAATTTAATGTAATTTATTGTTCTAATGACCACGTTATATTTATATATTTTCATATTTTTAATATTTAGATTTTTGTAACTCTGAACTAACCTGAAGATGACAGATTATAGTCGAAAATATTTTTTAAAACTAATTTAAAAAGTTGCGATAAAGTTAAAAGTGGTGAAATTATTCAACTTGGATCAATTAGCCGGTAAAAAAATATATGGATGTTTTATTAATTTATATTCAATATTTACATTTTCTTTAATTATGACTTTTTTAATATATGGATATGCAGATGTCTGAGTTGGTTATACAACAACTCTATTTTATCTGTGGACAGTTTGAAGTCACACTAAGAATAACTGAATACGAGGGTTTATAATATAATGGATCTAATGTCTTTGTATCTGCCTGTGTTTATCAGATTTCGCTGAATTTTTAGGTTGCTGGATGTTGGATTATTGTGACTGTCAATTATATTGAACAATTTCAGTGCACAATTTCAGTATTTTTCGACTGAATCGACTTTTTTTAATAATGTATTAATAAAATTATCACTTATTTTAATATTGACTATATATTCAATATACTCCAATATAATATAAGCATATGTATATAAGTAAATTTCGTTTGTAGGTTTTTTAGTACACATTCGTATTTTGTGACCCAGTCGTATGGAACTCACTAGACTTCACAGAACTTTTACTTCTTAATTACTCTAACTATGTTCTACTTATTTAAAATACAATTTTGAAAGTGAACTTATCGGTTGCATACAAAGGCTTGGTAATGTACGAGTATTATACTCCGTAATCATTAGAATGATTATTGGTTACGCTCTAATGGTACAGTTCAAACAATATATTAAAATAAAAGTGTGATTGAAAACTCCACCACAAGTGTATTCTATTAATGTTTATGTTCCGAATCACAAAATGGATTACTCTATTATTATATTGAGGATAGTTGAGTCAGTGCACCTGAGCATTTTTACTCTCTATTAACTGCGAGGTTTCTTCAAAACCCCTCTTTGCGCCTTGACTAGATTATTGTTTATCACTTCATCAGACTCAGCAATAATTGACCTCAGATCTGCATACTTCCCCTAGGAGCCTGTAACCATTCTGAGATTTCATAACGCGGTGTTGGTAAGTCTGTCAGATTTCGCAAATAATTTCAAGGCTCTATCCTTTATGTATTTTTTGATGGGATCAATCTTGATGTCCGCTATTTAGCCTCAAATAGCGGTTGGAGGTAATGAAGAATTTTGGCACAGTTAATTCTTTTCAGTTGAACATGTTTAGGCCATGTGAATCGTTTGTCCAACGTGATGCCGAGATATTTCACGCTATCCTCCCAGTTTATCACCATATCACTCTATATATTAATACTTTGTAATGAAACTTTAATTCTTTAATCTTTTTCGAAAGCCTCTTAATCTTAATTTAATCACTTAAATTTGTAATGAGTTCAGATATTTACTCAAACAAATTCTTCAGGCGATTATTCACGTCTCGCGTTAGTTGCCTGTCACTTAAGAATTTTATTGCGTGTAAACATTTTTACTTTCACGCAAATCATTTGGGAAATGCGTGACGCAAAGTGAATCAATCTTTTCAAGAACTGAAGTGAAGCAGATATTTGAGTTCGAAATAAAATTTTTTGAATTTTAAAATCTGAAGAAATACAATTAATTCTCGTTAACCTCTATCGTGTGATTCGAATTAATTTTCGATATGTCAATGATTTTTCTTAACAAAGTAAGCATATGTTATGTCAATAAACGGAAATAATATTTCAAAATCAGGTACTAAAAGAAAGAAGTACAAAAATACTGGTATACTGGATTTAATACTATTAAATACTGAAAAGATATAAATTCGTTCAACTGTGAAAAGAAAGAATCTATATTAAGAATGATATGGACATATAAAATAAAAACTTATGAATTAGTAAAATAAATAGTTGCTTCATCTACCGTCAGCTTAGATTAAAATTTATTTAAAGGCTCCTCGGGGAGATATGTAGATCTGAGGTCAATTATTGCCTAGTCTAATGAAGTGATAAACAATAATCCAGTCAAGGCGCAAAGGTTTTGTAGAAACCTCGCAGTTAATAGAGAGTAAAAGTGCTCAGGTGCACTGACTCAAGTCAACTAGCCTCAACATATATATATAATCAATTTGAATGTTCAAAATTGTTTGTTTTATGTGTTATAATCAAATTAACTCGGACCTCACACAAGTATAAAGCACAAAAGTATCACATTGTTAAAGTCACACTATAGTCACTATATACCAAATACATGAAAAATATCACTCTACCTACAAATCATCCCACTAAGTTGAATGTCAGATTCTAGCGAAAAAAAGTAATCAAACTTAAAATTATTTTACATGATTTAGAAAGATTTGATAACATCGCTTTCTGAAGCATAAATCGGATACGTGGTCATCTTCTTTGTGTTTGTTTTTTGCCATTTACGATTGTATTTACCAATGTTTCAATCGCTTTGGTAGTTATTTTCTGGCGGATGTTGGCATCTAATTCATCTAATGTAAAACCTTTGATTTTAAGTAGCCGCAGAAGAAAAATTCTGATAGTGTCAATTTAGATGAACTAAGTCAAAATCACTATTTCTTGATATCAAGCGGCCAGGGAAGAATGGCTTCAAGATATCGACTGTGACATAAGCTTTATGAGGTTTTACGCAAACTTCTTGATGCAAGAAATGCTCCATACCGTTTTCAGGAGCAATCGGTATACATAATTGATCATCACAGCCCGATAATGGATTAAACTGATAGTTTGCTTTGCCACTGACATGTTCGAAAAAGTATGCAGCGATGGTTCCAAATATGAGCTATCATAAGTCATTTTCACCTTCCTTGTCAAAGTAATAGTGTTGCTAGATGGATGCACCTAATACAGCCAATATTGCACAAACATATTACTTACTTACTTACTGTTGTCCTCTTCTCCTTGTGGAGCATAGGGCCTCTATCATAGATCTAAACCTAACTCTATTCGGTGTTTCGCGTCATATATATCGTAAATATACACATAATAATAATAGACTATTGTTTTTATATATTTTAATATTAACTTGCGATATTATAATATCAACTCCGATATTGAAAATTCTGGGAAACTTGATGTTAAGCTATTTAATTTTTTTAAGTCCATAAATTGTATCCCATAACCAATAACTTTAAACTGAAAGTTCAAAAAAGAAATTGTTTAAATAAAAATATTAAGTCCTTTGTAATAAGTTCCGCTCAAGCCATTGTCAACATGAAGCAATAACAGTTGCTGTCACTTTGGCAACCAATCTCCGTTGTGTCTCAACCCGTTACTTGTTATTGATAATCGCAACCAGCAATCTCTTGCTGAATTGTCCTTCCGTTTGTTTTCCAAATATACAAGCAAGCATCCATTCACCAAACACACACATACACAAGATAACTACTGACACATACATGCACATACACATACACCGATAAGCTTTGACAGCAAAAACGTGCGTTGACTTTAACTTGAAAAATATTACACGGCCAAGCACTGACGACGAGGAGGCACCAAGTTGTGCAAACATGGCAGTGTAATGAACTCCAAGTAACAAAGTGTCCTGCATGCACGATCAACTTTATTAAAAACAGAAAAAAAGTAAAAGAGTAAAAGATAAAAGATAAAATACATATCAACCATAAATATACTCGCATGCATAGATATTGGCCAGTTTTATTTGCAGGACAAAGTTCTTCGCCGATGATTGCAACCAAAGTCAATGAACACAGAGTCCTGCCAGTGATGTTGTACGAGAATACGTTCGTTCCAGCTTAGACGTGCGTGTGTCCTGATATTGGCGGAAATGTAACACTTCCTGATGCTGTTCTTGCCATGCTGGCATGGGTAAGGTAGACCACTTACAATTAGGCTACTATTGGCTGAAAATGTTATGCCGCAATTGATTTCATAGTAAGGTAGGCGGCTTACTAGCAGGCGGACTGGCTTCTAGCCATGAACTTAGCATCACATAAGTTTGTTGCTTTAAAAGTTATTCTCGTGCCTTGCAAAGTGAACAAATTTATTCCATAAATGCAGCAGCAACGTGTAAACTGCAGTCAAGGGTACCATTGCTGTTGGCTAAAAAGTTGGACTTCAACAGGATAGCATTTTGTTGAGAAGACCAAGCATACAGTAACAGGAACAACAACAACAACAAACAACAATGCTTGGCAGGTGTTTAAGCGTTTAAAATGCTTTTATTTTTTGCTTAATGCTTGTTTAAACACTTTTAAGTTTATTTCCTGTTTATAATCATTTATTCAAAAGTTTCATGCCAACTTGTTGATATGCATGAAGTCTGTCCAATTTCATCACAGTCAAGGAGACAATAAAATATTTTACAATTAAACTATTTATTTCGAGCTTTGAACTTCATTACTTTATATGTGAATTATAAAATTGTTTAATTAAATGATATAATTTGTGAAAAATTAACAAAGTTATCTTCAATTTTTTTTTAACATTGAAAAAGTTTATACAAATAGTTTTCTACGGTAAGTTTTGAATATTTTTCGTCAATTAATATTTTATTTTTTCGCGTTTATTCACTTATTTTATTTTTTCCAAATTGACAGTACTGTTGAATTTTTTTTCTTATATGAATGCTTAAAGGTATAAGTATATCAGTGAAGATGAACATTAACTGCTTGCATGAGTGGAGTAAAGAAGTATCTGCATAATTAATTTGTATTTAATTTCATAATTTTTTATACTCATAATATATTCATTGATTGATTATTGGTAACTCAGTTGTGGCACAATTTTTTTCAAAGGTAGTATTTTCGAACATTTTTAAAATTTAGTAAATATTTTATGCAAATCTGAAAGTAATATTTAAAGTTTCAATAAACTAAAAACTATACTAATAATATTTTAAATTAAAATATGTGACATTATAATCTATGCACCAGAGAGCAAAATAAAAACAATAGCCTTATAATATACATATTAAGATAGTTAGGTGGCTATAAAATATCAATGTTTTTATATCAGAAAATTCAAAAATAACACCACTGTAATATACATAGTACGATAATTCGGCAGCTTTATTATTTCTGTAATCATATGGCAGAAAATCCAAGTTGACAGAAACCTATTCGAAAATGAGCGCTTTGTAATATACATATTACAAGCTAGTTATGTAGCTAAAAAAAAATCAAGTTGATCTGTGGCCACAAAAATCTCATGTCAAGGTTAGATAATATCAACGGATTAACACTTATCTGTATATCTATTCATTAGAGGTAACATAATAATAGACAAAGTTGAGAAGGATTAACTAACACACTAACACTAGCGTTCTTCATACGACCCATACATTTTCGGGTCATAACCAATTTGCAGATTGATTCAGTTCTAATAAACATCAGTTTCTTAACAGCTCCAACTTTATAGTTTCCTTTAAATGACCACTACATTTTTGCGTCATAAACAATTTTCAAATTGTGTCAGTTCTAATAAACATCAGTTCCTTAACAGCACCAAAGACCTAAGCAAATCAAAAACTCATTCGAGTTATAAAAAAAAGTGTTGACAGTCTAAATAAATCTAAACTCAAATCAAGTTTAATTTAATATAATTAATTTAATGCAATTTAATTAATATAATTAGATGTTGATAGTTAAAATAGATCTGAAGTCAGAAAAATTCTGCTTTCTAAATATGTTTCTGTTACCTACTATCCTTCTAATATGAAATTAAATAATGCTGTTTCCTGTGGATTCAATAAAAGCAAAACATAGACCACAAACGGCATTCATAGACGCGACTGGGATCTGAAATTTTGAGCCATAAAGACTTTATACAGCTTTTTTTGCCTTAGTATGTACGGTTTAATTCCTGACTCTACAACTCAAATAAATAAAACTCTCTACCATGTAAATACAATAGATGCTATAGTTCGCCATGTGTCATTATCTCTTTTAGGAATATTAAGGCGAATTAATTCATAAATAATGAATATATACATCTTATCTTCAATTACCGTATATACAAACATATATGGTAAGAGATGTAGACACAGGTATTTCAGGTTGAGTTAAGAACTTGAAATATCAATCAATAGAAACAGAGCAAATCTTTCAAGTCAACTGAGTATTGTAACAATTATTAAATTTTATTTTAATTAACTTAAATTATTTATAATAAAAATAATTCAATTAAAAATTCAATTATACAAAAACTAAAATTATTTAAAAAATTTTTACGTCACCCTTGTCTTTAAATTTTTAATGAAGTGGAAAAAAACCACTTTAAGACATAATTAAGTATTATGAACTTTTATCTAAACCAAACGGCAAACTGGCACTTGTTTTATATTTTTATTACTTACATAAAACAGTTAGTGGTCTTCTGAAATTACGACATGTACATAATATTATTTATGTAGTATAACTTACTTACCACTACGTCTAAGGATTCTCATACTACAGTTGCCAATATGAGGCAATTGTAAAAAATAAACTCTATCGAAGGACTCCTTTTGCCTTTCTTGTCGTATCGAAATTTTCTTTAAGTTATATTTCTCATTCAAGCGCATAAGAAAGTTAAGTCGAAAATAAGGAAGAGTAGTCAGTCCTTTTATAAAAGGGTTCGCCTGGATAAGCTTGTTAAGTATTTTCGACTTGATTGAAATTTTGTGATACGACACTACATTCACTGGCTCAGAGTGTGTCTCATTGAATTACAATTTCTATATTATAGTAAATCGATGAAAAAGATGCCATAGAAATGTTTATAGTTTAATTTAATATGTAAACAATATGGGGTGGGTGGTGATATTTACTTAGCATATGCTGGAGAATATTCTTGAGTGCTTTTATTTGTCTTATATGCAAATCTATAATTTATTTTTATCATATTGAATCATAATTTAAATAGTTTTTTGTATGGCGGTTTAAAGTAAAGTGAAATATTTTTTTGGGTAAATGTTGTAAATGAAAACCATAACAGCAATTTTTAGTTAAATGTAATTTTTTTAATATTTTTTATTGCATTTTATATTAATATATCACATTTATTAAATTACTGAAATGAATGAAAATAGAAGAGTTAGTTTCGGTATCATTAATATTAATACAGTGACCAGTAACCAGTCAATTGCGGTGAACTTCAATTAGTCTTAGACTGAAAGCTACTTTGAAATGAAAAACTAGTATTTTCAGTTTCTTTTTTTGGAAATATCGGTTACGTCTTTTGTTTTCCCAATTAAGAGTAAAAATACACTTACATTTTTCGGATATAAGATAGGTGGAACGTACTGAGGTAAAAGTTCCTCTTCAGAACATTGTTTATATCTTTTTCCTTTTTAATTTAAAAATGAAACACACTTCTAATTTTCTAAGATAGAACTTGAACTTCAAAAATTTGTTTGCATCTTTGTGTTTCATAATTTAATTGGAGTCGAGAGTTTTCTAATTAAAGTGTTTAAAACAATATACACTGCCAACTCTAATATACATAATGAATAATAGTGGGATTTGAATTTATATACGTTTTACAACCTTTCTAATCATTTCACTGCCTTAGAAGCAAAAAATGCTGCTATTAACATAGTAAAGATATTGAATTGAGTCTTACCTCAGCTGTAAAAAGTTGTGGAAAATGTTTTACGTATCTTGTATCACAGTTCTTAACTATTATTTAACCTGGGATACCTGAGAGTTGAGATTTGTGACAGGTAGCTCTGAATTTACAATCTAAACGGACGGCTCAAAGATAGTGGTACATATTCAAATATCTACTTAATGAACAAACACGTCAATCCGTCCTGAAATCTCCCTTGCAATGTGCTTGAAGTCAATATATATATGATTGAGAAAGCAGACACACTAGTGCAAGCTAGAATGAGTCGATCAAAATTTTTCTAGCCAATCAAGGCAATTGAATTTAAAACGGTCAAATTTGAGTTTTGCCTCACCAAAAAACATTGAACTATATACCAAATGTATAAGTCTCTTCTCACTAGACATATATATATCGAAAGGAATAAACTAGCAAATGAGACCATAACCGATTACGAAATGGATATAAATCCATTCGATACATCAGTTCAAACTGATAACACCACGTTGACCAATGACCTATGGACTAATCGTGTAGACAAGCAGGTCGCTAAGAGGTTGTGTCGATTAAATAGAAAAAGAATGAAAATCTTGTGTATTTTAGCAAAACTGAAGTGCATATGCTTTTTAGTGAAATAACGCCTCACTTTGTCATTTCGCCGATGATTCTATTGTGGCGCTTTTTAACATGTGGACAGTGTAGAAATTGCCATAATGAAAAAAAATTAAATTAATTAATCATGTTTTGTATCTTGACATAAAGAACTGCATATAACTTCAATATCTAAGCGACCGATTTTTTACCTGATCAAAGCAACATCTAATCTTCCTAATATTATTCCCAAGATTATTCCCAATTTCCAATGACCACTTCCAGCATAACATAATGTAAGAATTTTATGTTTTTATAAAGAGGCGAAATTTTAACTTAAACTAACCATAATCAACTATAAGACCACCTCTTATAGAGCATTTCATACTTTGATAAATGTTCAAAATGATTTTACTAACTCTAACTTTTAGATGTGCAACATATGGAATTAAAAATCATATATTTTTAAATCACTCGCTTTTAGTTATTGCAGTTTAAGTATAATATGGAATATTATTACACATTATAGTAATATAGTGAGTCCTTTGTATATATTTATATGCAAATTGTATTATTCTGTATATTCACAGAGATTTGGCAGAAAAGCAAAACTAATTATACTGTCATTTAGAACTTAATTGAACCTAATTGCTTATACTAAAATTGAGTTGCATACTAAAAAGAGTTGTTTCTGTTAAATATTAAGTACATATTAATTATTTTTCAAAATTTTAAACTAAAACTTCTTCTGTTGCTTTATTAGCATTTGAGATTTGAATTTCATGACAATAAAAAAACACTTCAGATATATAATTAAGTAAGGAGACAAATGTTATGACTCACTATACATTTTGTTGGCAGAGTGTCAAGATATTCGCAAACAAAAGTACCACAAATCTGTTACAATTAGAATAAAATTCTCCGTTCTGCTGACAATCGAATCTAGTGAATTTTCGTGACCAAATCTAAGCTAACAATTTTGATTAATTATGAATGAATAAAAATACGAAGAAATGTGATTGAGAAAACATTTAAATAATTTGTAAAATTTGAAAAGAACACATTGTTGCACTTGTAATGGCGACTCATCAGAAATTTTCATTAATAATAGAAAACGATAATAATAGAAATAATGAGATATTTGTCTAACTGCACGTACCTTATTGAGACATAAAACAATGTGTAATTATATAGAATAAAAAATATTAAAAAAATGTATCTAGTCTGATTGATATCTTAAAACTATGAAACTATGTGTAAAGAGCTATTTTAGATAACTAAAACATTATATCATTACCCTATGATTGTTTCTCTTTGGCGCGGAAAAGTTTTAAGCCTTTCCGGCCGTCCTAACAACACCGTCCCGCAAAAATAAACAAAACTGTTGAAAACATTAAAACTTATTATCGACGAAACAAATTATGCAATGCCGAAACTCGCCGCCATTAACAATGTAATCAGGATAAGTTGTAAACAAACTAAAAACAACAAACGCCATAATAAAGCAAGAATTCAATTCGAAAATCCTTCCCAAACTTTCACCAGGGAAATTTTCCGAAAACCAGTAGCAGAAACAATACTTAATTTGTACTCATTTTTATTTTCATTTTAATATCAACCAAATTGAGTTAATGACTCCAACACGCAACCAAATTAAAATGCATCTGACGATTCCGATAAACTCATCGACAGAAATTGTGCTATTTTACCCTTGGCGGCGGCCTATGTCCTGAGCGCTCTAACCGATTTTTGCTCTACTAATGCACATATCTCTATGTAAATTTATAAACACAGATATGTATGTGGATATGTGTATATGAATATGTTAATAATGTTATATATGTGGAGTAGTGAATTTCGTGCTGCATCATTTGAATTAGCGATTGTCAATGAAATTAATTTTTTAGCGCAATTTTCGTGGACTCTTTTCAATGGCAGCGAATTGGCAGAGTGCCTGCCGTGTGAAAGGATTATTTTGTGTGCCATGACATATAGAAATTTCCGATGTGCAACTGAATTTGCAAAATTGATTTATTAATATTTTATATAACGACTTTTCTAGGTGAGTTGCAGAGCGACCTTTAAATTTAATAATTTATTGTTTATATTGCGAAATTTTAAAGATTCTTTTTTATGAGAATTTTAATGTGCATGCCTCGAGTCCATAGAGAACTTCCAAATTTTCATTTATGAGTATTTAGATTAAAAGGCAGTAAAATTGTGGATTTTATTTACATGTTCAAATAAATTTTGAAATTTATATTCTTTGATATAGAAGAAAATTGCATATTTCAGTTTTGAAAAATATTTTCATAAAAGAAGAAAATATTTTAATAATGAAAATTATTTTTTATATTAATTATATATTTTAAATACAGTATATATGATAAATATACAAAAATTATTAAATCACAGATTTCGATAATAAAATATGCAACGAAGAATATACAAAAATTTTTATTTTAAAATTGCATTTTGAATTCAAGAGCCAAATACTTATTTCGATAAGAATATATAAAAAGGATGAATATATGCAAAAAAAATTATACTTTAAAATAGTGTTTTGAATTTAAGAAACAATTAAAAGGTAATCTAAGGTAACCGAAGCTATTGAGTATATATATGAATATGGTATCTAAGTACTAAGATTTATAATCAAAGCGATTATATTATATATGTATGTGTTATTTGTTTATTATGCGTTCAAAGAAATTCATACAGCGCTTACAAAAAATTTTAAAATATGTATTTAATTTTACTTAAAATCTAAATTGACAATAACATATAAGTTGTCTGTCTCAAAACTGATTTTTTTATTATTAGCTTGCAAAAGCCGTCTAAGTTATTTAATACTCTGTACCGAAACCATATTGTAAAATATATTGGTGCACAACTAAGTATCTGCTTTAAAAGTAGACCAAAGGACTTATTTTTTGCACGACTTCGCAGGTGAACAGGTAAGAAAAATTTGATTTGTCTGGTTTTAACCCATTAAAGTCTGACTATAGATCCGCTCGTACGAAATTTTAATGTTTTTCTATTAGAGATCACGGAAGTTGCAAGAAACAAAATTTTTTGGATATCTTTGTATATTCCTGAGATATAGCATGGGTATCTACATAACCAAAAGGCGTTGGTGTGATAATTTTTCTATCAATTTTACATATTTTGCATATCTATTGCATAGAGAGCACATTTAAACGATCTAGTAAGAGTGAGCAGTTCTCGTTTTTCTCATTTCCCAATATTTAGCAGCACTTTTATCAAGCATTTTCCAACAAAAAAAAACCGTGATATCAACCTGTGAAAAACTAAAGAACTGGGTAAAAATTATATTGTTCTATTTTTATATTGTAGATTCATCCGTCCAATTTAATGTAAAAAAAATTTACCTTGATATTTTTCACTTAGATCGTGGTAGAGTGGTTTACGTGTCTACAGTTCCTTAGGTATTTAAATACCCAATAGGCTAAAATGGGTTAATATTAATTACAAACGTATTTCATAATATTTTAGAAGTGTTTCATTTTAAGCTTTCATATTTAAGTAAATATGAGCACGATGTAGCAAACAATTTGTTTTCAAGAGGTACTTGATTTAGTCTGATATATAATACCTTGCAGCATAAATTACGATTTTAATATTCAATATGAGTAGAATTAATAATCTACGAATAAAGTATTAATAAAAGGCGTTTTATTTAAAATTTTCGTATTTGAGTACTGGACTAAACATCAGTACGATCTATCCAGAAATTGTGCATAGCAACTACTTTAATCAATCCTACTAACAATATGTCACAATTTCAAAATAATGAAAGCTTTTAAACGGAGATTGGCTTAAATTTTCAGTTTCACCAGATATTTCATACAATGACTTTCAAGAAACATTAATGCTCACGTTACAATCTCAATAACTCATACTAAATACCTTAGTAGGTATATTGTCGCTAAACTTAATGTATAGATAATGTCATTCATTAGCATATATAGACCATATCACAGCGGTTTAATGGACAAAAGACAATTGGCCTAACTTCGAGATATATTTTAATTATGTGATTTAAATACATATGGCTACAGGAAATATATTTCCATTATATCAGGAAGAGTGAAGTGGGAAGACTACAAAATCAGTACCATTATCAACGATATTATATGGTAGACGGTTAGCCAAAACACTGGACAGAGACTCAGACTCGGGAATCTGTAACTAAGAGCTATGTTTACATTCTTTGTTATTATTTGGTTTTGATCTCCCCAGTATAAGAGTACAAATCCGGGAACTCACCTTCTCATCTGAGAATAAATTATTCGTAATAGCAATTGTTTTGAGGTGAGTGTCTTCTGTTCGGTTAAAATTAGCTGTGAGAATAATAAAAAATCCACATTTTTTACAATGATCGGTAGCGTTAGCAGCTAGTAACTAAACATAAGTCAAATAATTAGAAAACCTAATTTCTTTGGAAAGGAAAGAAATCTTCAGTTTTACCGAAAGTCTAATATTCCGCACTTATAGAAGGAAAATTATTCCAACTACTGTAACGTACTAATGTATCTTCGTGCTAACATAATTCTCCAAAAATAAAAACCCAGAGTTAGTATCTGATTTCTTTATATCATCCAACTAACATATCGCTAACAGCAATTAAAATATTCAAAAGAATACGAAGGATGTCTTTACTTATAAAGAAAAATAGACATCTAACTAGAATTTGACTGCATGTTAATATCTGTTATTTTGAGGCTAATTATTAATGCACTGTAATACTTTAGTAATAAATACAGAATAAATAAGTGATAAGATGTAAGATAAATAAATCTTACACGAAGATATTGAAGAAGAATAATGTGAATATAGTGAAAGATATTTTCAATGAATAAGTAATCATGTAAGCACTTGTAAGATCCAATTGGTTTTGAAACAATAAGAATCAAATAGTGTATATTCGTGTAATTGTCAGATTCTCTTATTTGGAATCCGACTCACTGAGAGTGAATTAACCCATTGCGATACCGCATGCTCTCAGTAGGGTTTGGCCAAATCAAAACTATCAGCCATTATCGAACAGAATATATTAACGTTTATGTATTATTTATATATATATATATAAAACAATATAAACTAAATTATTTCTTTAGAAAAATATACATAATATAATAAATATGTGTATTATGTATTTAAGATAAAAAACATTATAAATTTATTCTCAATATAAACAAATAACATATGTTAGAATTGTATTCTTTAATTACCTTTAGGAATTCCTTTTTCTACGAATTTTGCTGCATAATTTTTATGGCGCTTAGCTGAAACGAAAAATAAAATAAATTGCTTTAAAAAAATATATAAAATGTTTTCAATGTTCATAAATACATATATTGTCTGAAAATGTAAAGTAGATAATGAGATACTTCACATTCTTAAGGCTACAGAAATATGCAATAAACCAATGAATTTGTTTATTAATTTAAACAATTCTTTTGAAATATTTAATATCTTACACAAATTTTTCCTTGAAGATGCAATAAGCAGAAATGTATTCTGGAAATCTTTTTTATTACAATTAATTTGAAATTTATTCTTAATTCTTGATCTACTAATGATATACAATAATATTACATTTTAAATGAGATTATTTGAAGGCAAGTTTTTGAAGGAAAATTGCAATTTAAAATAAAATATATAATAGCTTCGGTTTTATGTTTAAGAAATATATTCTTTTCAAAACATATTTTGATATATATTTTTAAAAGATGAGTCTAAATAATATTGTCACAATTTATTATCAAAATTTGAATGCAACCCAACATAATGAATGTGTTCGACAAAGTGCAGTGCTCATATAGAGTCGTCAACTTTTTCTGTTCCTGAACCTAAAATTTCTTCTTCGAGACAAGCATCTTGATTTGATTATAGCCATAAAATATAGCTTGTAGAAAGAATAGGAAACTATTTTACAATTAAGCTATGGAAAATATATAGACGATTGGATTAATCGCAAAATTTAATTTACTCGTAAACTATTTTATATCGTCTAAATCAGAGGTGTCCTAAGCACGGCTCACTGGCTTCATGCGACTCGCGACTAATATTAGTGCTTCAATTCTACCAAAATTAGGCAAATTTTTCTTTGTTATATTTTAGTAATATCCCACTATTTTATTTTTATGCTATCCCAAATAAATTAATTAAAATGATTTTAGTATAGTATATATAGTATTTATTACTGCGACTCTTCAAGCTATTCAGTGATTTGTATTGGGCAGCGATCTTATCCAGTCTGGACAACCCTGGTCTAAATAGTTCTTAGCGTTTAAAAGAATATTAATACTAGGTATAAGTTTCACGACTGAAGCCATTTAAATATTTCTAACAGGAGAACAAAAGCTCCAAAGAAATAAATGCTGCCAATATTGATCGCTTACGAACTACGACTGAAAACTTAAATGGGCTGCAACTATAACTATTATATTATAATATAAACAAGATATATAGGTAAAAAGTATTCTAATATGTAGAAAGCTCATCCGCTTACATTTTCATATCAAAGAATATTTAGAACACCACAGATTTGTCTAGAAAAATATTAACAAAATTTTGATTACGAAATATTGTTTACATAATTGCATCGGCACTATATCAATAAAGTAATTTAAAATCAAACAGAATATAAATGTTTTTTTCATTGCAAATTCATGTTTGCAATAAAAACCTAATATTTTACAAATTTAATTTGAAAATAGAATTCGCAGGTGTAATTTTTATAAACAATATTTTGAAAAGTTTTGATTTTATAATTAATAAATTACATCATTTTTTCATCTCAAAGGTTTAAGCAAGTCACTGGTTATATAAATCAAAGATGTATGCAACCTCTTTAAACTTTTCAAATCTTTCAATAAATTATTACAGTATTTCTTCTGACATACTTATATTCTTTATCTAGGTATATTAAGATAGATGATCTCAATCATTAATGAAAATTAATAAAAATTAAGATGATAAATTATATCAGATTATAAGATCTAGACTCTTCATTATAGTACACATTAAGTAAAAGCTTTCTAGTTATCATCTACCTTCTTAACTTAAATATAAAAAATTTTAATTGTTTAATATGTATGTGCTTGAGAACCACATATATATTACTAACCACTTAACTAGCTAATAACTTTAAAGAATGATAATAAATTTTTAACTGGTTGTAGAATACGGCTGCAAGATAAGAGATAGGAAACAGATTGGTCAAAATATGTGAAACTTCATATGAAACCAAAAGCCGATATAAAGACTATTCTGAAAAACAATATAGCAATTGACATTTTAATTTTTTCGTCGATAAAAAAAATTTATATTGTTTCAACATAAGAAGACGTCTAAAATCTTTCAAAGCATCTCATGAATAATCCATCGGTTTCTTTATGTAACTTTTTCACTTATTTGCACTTTGCATCTATTGACGAAATCAAAAATATAAAAGAGCGATGCATATATGATTAGGTTACAATCCTAATCATTACAATTGATGATTAGATTACAATCCTTCTATATTTTTCTTAATTTTTTCGCTATTTTTATGATTGAAGATTTCGAAAACCATCGGGACAAATGTGATCTTTAATATTTTTTTGTATTCTTTTAATATTTTTTATTAAACTTTTTGCTATTTCATCGCTTGAAGAAATTGAAAATCATCTAGAAGTAAGAAATGTATCTTTAAAATCGTTGTACAATTTTCTTGATTTAATCGCTTTTTAATCACTAAAGCTAAAAATTATTCAAAACAACGATTATTCTTAAAGATCTCTTTGTGTCCTTTAATGGGTTACAGATATTCAAAATCATTTAGAACTGTGTACTTCTGTGTAGTAGCCCAAACGTCCCAAATCACTTTAACATGATTTCATGCAAAATTTTTAACTACACGTATTTTTGGTTATACCGCATCTCATGAGTGTTGTAGCTTCCAGAGAAGCTACAACCATTCCAGTAGTAGTTTTTCATGTCACCCCTAACCACCCCTAACCGAATAGAAAACATTCATACTTACGAATTAAAAGCAACATATCTCGCATTAGAATTTTTTAAATATAGAACGAAAATATAGTCATTATAGGTACAAGGTGTTTCTCCTCGACCGTACGTAAG
>NC_051846.1:36565806-36577708 GCF_002237135.1 Teleopsis dalmanni
TTATAGGCGCTTTCCGGTATGGCTTTGAGTTCCCTCTGCGAATTCTGTTTTACGTCTTCTATGGATTCAAAACGCGTTCCTCTGAGTGGTAATTTGAGGTTGGGAAACAGGAAAAAGTCACACGGTGCAAGATCAGGTGAATACGGTGGCTGTTCGATGGTATTTATTGAATGTTTGGCCTTAAAATCGTTGATAATGTTGAACAAATTGAGGTGAATCGGAACAAGCCGAGCGTTGACACGTCGCATACACAAATTGTCCACCAAAATCAAACGAGCCATCTCACGACCGATGCCTAGCTCTCGTGCTATCTCTCTAACACTCACATGAGGATTTTGGAACACGATTTCCTTTGCCTTTTCAATGTTTTCGTCGGGGGTAGAGGTCGAAGGTCGTCCAGAACGCGGCATGTCTTCGACGGTCGTACGACAGTCCTGAAAGGCTTTGTACCACTCATAAACTTGAGTTTTCGATAAAACTGATTCCCCATAAGCCTTTTGTAGCATTCGCAAAGATTCTGCACACGAAATTTCGTTCGAAAAACAAAATTTGATGCAAACTCTTTGTTCAATATTTTTTTCCATTGTTTTTTTCGCAACGCACTACTGAGGTGAACTGGTTTAAACAGCTGCCGTAAACGAACTGTCTGACAGATCGCGCTCATTTTTGGCATAGTAATTGTCCTTAATTGCTGCCAAACTACATAAACTTAAAATATCGAAAAATATACAGCGCGCGAATTTTAAATGAGAATTTCCGAAAACTTTTCGGTCACAATGTATGTCTAGTGTCTAATGAATAGTTTCAAACTAAATCGAACGATTTATTTTATAAAAATGTTTAATTCTGTAATATGAATACTGAATGTGAATACTAAAAAAGGGAATATACAATTCCCTTTTTCAAGTTTCGATAAATACACTCGTATCTATTATATACACGAGGGCGGTTTGATAAGTCAGTGAATTTTTGAATAAAACAAATTTTTTTCGCCAAATAAACATTTTATTTTTCTACATTAGCATCTTTTAGCTCGATACATTTAGTCCAGCGTTTTTCTAATTTTCTTATTCCCTCCAAATAATAGGTTTTCTCAAAGCTCTCAAAATACACGTTTGTTTCAGTAATGACTTCTTCATTCGACTCAAATCTGTTACCGCCCAGACATTTCTTTAGGTTAGAAAACAAAAAATAGTCGCAGGGGGCTAAATCTGGAGAATATGCTGGATGCGGTAGCAGTTCGTATCCCAATTCGTGGATTTTGGCCACGAATGTTTAATCAGCACACGAAATTCACTTTTTTTCATTTTTGTAAAAATTCGCGAGGTGGTCTGCTTTGAACGGCTATCAAACACCAACTGAACGACGTAGCTTGATCAAATTTAGAAAGTTGCCCACTGGTAGATTACAGCTGACGGCAGCACTGTTGCCTTTGGAGAACCTGCGCGGGACATTCATAAACTCACTGACTTATCAAACCACCCTCGTATATATGGTGATCTTATTAGGTTTCTGGTTAATGCTTTTGTTACTCATTATTTATTATAAGAAGTATATTAAATATAAACTTTGTCTATTACAATTAAGTTTTATTTGGTTTATATTACAATACACATAATAATAAATTAATTTTGTTCAAAGCAGTACAATTTCTTTTAAAAAAATTATGAATGAAAAATATTGATGAGATTCTTACAATTTACAATATAATACATTTACAAAATGCATGCCGATACAAACACTAAGGAAATCTTAACAACAAACATATATTTAGAGTTTTAGTTACAAAATATAAAATATAATACTTCAAGAGTATTAAAAATAAATTAAACTACATATAATACTATGAAACATATATATTTAAAATACAAACTAATTTTTATTTCTTTATGCGCTAAGTGCATACTTTGGGTCCAAACTTGGTCTTCACACGAGACGGGCGTTATAACTTTTAAAAGCTTAATGAAGTTTACAATTAATGTCGAGTTGAATAGTCGCAACAGGATAACAGGATAATGAATTTGGGGTTTTATGTTTGCAGTTGAAGAAAGCGTACATATAGCAACTAACGATTGGAATTAACTCTGATGAGTGATATGGCACTTGTTTGCGACTTTGAGGTGCTTCTTGTCGAATTTATACGTTTGGTGTTTGTCAAAAAAGGATTTGCTTCTTCGGCTGCATTTATTCTGAAATATATGCATTAAATAAAATTATTTTAATATTATTTAATTTTTTGTTTTTTGTTAAACAAACAATAACTTTTTTATTGAATTTTTATAAACATATGTAAACCAGCGTGCATGTATATAAAACTTTAGTAATTATTCTTATTAAGTAGCAAGCCAAAGATATTATTTTGTGTTTTAGTGATTGAAAACCCATGCTTTAAAAAGTATATACAAACAACGAATAGATAATATAATCGTCAAAACGAGCTATAGTTTTAGTTTTTAGATTTCTATACATAATATTAGCTTTTAAGATATTCAAATTTTGTATCATTAAATTTCAGTGGAAAATTTAATGAAATATTAAACCCGAGAAACAAGTATATTAAGCACCAATAAGGTTATGCCAATTAATTAGACCAACACCAATTAAGAGTTACAAACGATTTGGTTGTGTGTTTTTGTGTTTTCTTCAAAATTTTTACCTAAATTAGAATTTTTTCCATCTTTTGCAAAATTTTGTAAAGATATTTCTTCCGGCGCACACTCTGATTGAGTAGAACTCGAATTACTCGCGTAAGTACTTTTTTCATTATGTAGAATTCTTTCCAATTACAATTTATTAATATTTTTATCAAATTAAATAAAATTGTAATTAAATGACTTACCTCTTTTTTATAAGTTTTTTCACTTTTTTCTTAAGTACAAAAAGTACAAATATTATAATTCCCTGCGCCGCATTGCAAAAGTCCGGTACATAAAAAAATATGGACCAAGTGTTGTCAGAGCCTACCAAATACGACATAACTTCCAGCATCCAAGTAATTCCCATCACAATAAATAAACGTAGGAATAAACCAAAACTGAAAAAAATTTATGTTTTAAAAAAACAAGACCATTTTAATAAATATGTAAATGGTACAATAGTAAATATGTAATAACAAAAATTGAGAAAAGATTAAACTCTAATATTTTAATTTGAATAATATTTAAATTTTGAACATGTACAGTTTATGTAGTGAAGAAGACTTGCATTCGAAACCTCATGTTGTAAAATTAATTTATTGTTTTATATTTAAATAGATATATTCTTAACGAAACAAGAATATTTACTTAAGTAATTAAGTTATATATTACAGATAAAAAGTTGCCTAGCATATACCATATTTTCATGTTAAAAAAAAATACAATTTAAACACTTCTCATATTTAAATGTTACTCTCTAATGTAATAAATTTAGATGGCTAACATATAAAATCTTAAATTGATACTCGCAGCAAAGGGTTAAAATTTAAGGCTTCAAGGGAGACCTATTACAAAAACAATAAAGTCCAAGTTCTATTAGATTAGTTTAAAAAAAAAATACTTCAAGTGGTTTGTTTTGGATTAAATTTTTTAAATATTATTTAAAAAACACTATCTCAATCATTTAAAAATATTTCTAAAAAATAATGTAACAAAGAATAGATTAAACTATCAGTATTTTGATTTGCGTAATATTTTAAAATTAAGTTTCTCATTTGAATTAGAATAATCGCGGACTGACTTTTGCTTTACATCTTTTAAGAGATGAATAACTTAGAAAAATAGTATGAATTAATCTGTAGGAAGTATAAACGTAAAAACATTTCTAATATTTAAAATACATTTAAAATCAAGTTAGTTATTATTGACTAGAATATACATTTCACAAATATTGTAGTATATATATCGAGTATATATTGAACAGTAATGGTGACAGAATGCACCCTTGGCGAACCCCGCGCTTTATTTTTACTTCTTGCGTGAAGAAATTATCAATTGAAACATTTGCGTACTGTTTCCAATATAAGTTTGCGATTATTCGGATATCCTTTTCATCTAATCAGCAATGCTTCAGAATTTCTATGAGTTTGCCGTATTCGACTTTGTCGAAAGCTTTTTCAAAATCAATAACATAAAAAGACATCTCTGTTAAAGTCACGACAACGTTCTTGAATCCAATAGTTTGGTATCTGGCCAGTATTATAAATTTTATTAAAAAATCTTGTTAAATATGTACGCCATTATCTTTAAATAACTTCACCAATTCTCTTGGTATTTGGTCAAAACCTACCGTTTTTCTTATTTTTGCACCATCAATTGCTTTTTGAACTTTATCTAAGGTTATATGTGGACCTGAAACAGCTCTTCGATCGGTAGTCACGGTTGATCGGTTGATCGGTTGTTCGTAAATAGATTTTGAATATAGTTTTTTCACATGCGAGGTGTTTCGCCTTTTTCTGTTATGTATTTACTTTCGTTATTCATAAGTGGCCTTCTCTTTCTTCTATTACATGTCGTCATATTTCTAATTTTCTTGAGTAAGTTAAATACATCGTTCTCCTTTGATACCCCTCTATCTCCTCACATTCCTTTTTGTGAAACTCTCCTTTTGCTTTTCTAATAAGAACACGTATATACTTATATTTGCGAGTATTTTTATTTTTATACTGACTTCTTTCTTCCATTAATGCCAGGATTTCATCTGTCATTCATTTTCTTTTCTTCTAGATATGACCACGCCCACTTCATTATTTGCTACTTTCATTATTGTGTTTTTATTTGTCATAGATATTTCTTCAAGCGGGTTGTAAACTTAATAACCTCATTTCAATTTCATATTCGACTCGCATCCTCAAATCTGGGCTTTTTAATTTTTTACATTGAGTTTACTCCTCTGTTGAGCTGAGCTTGTCGCTTTGAATTTAATGTTGATTTTAACAGCTAGCAAGTTGAGATCAGATGGAACATCCGCACCGAGGAAGGTTTTTGCGAATTTTATTGAGTTCTTATATCTTTCACTTATTGTTATAAAGTCGATTTGGTTACGGATGACCCTGTTTGATGTATCGGCTGGTGACTTCCAGGTATAAAGTCTACGTTTTGGCAGTTTAAAGAATGTATTGGAAATAATTAACTTATTACTTCTGCAGAATCCAGTAAACGATCACCTCTTTCATTTCTTTCGCCTAGGTCAAATTTGCCAACAATTGCATCGTCCGTACCTTAGCCTATCTTGGCATTAAAGTCACCAATAACCATCAGAACATCTCTTAACATTAATAACATTACTATGCGTTATTAAAATGTAGGGAAAATGTCAGTAAACTTATGCTGTGATTCTAATAGTATAATAAAAATCAGTGAACTCCATTATGACACCAAAAACCATTCGAATTTTGGACAAATCATAATATGTTATCAGTTTTTAAATTACTAGCTAATACAAAAAAAAATTTTAAACTTTTAATTTGATTTAATGTCTTAAACGCAACAGTCAGAAAATCGACCAAAATTACATTCAGTTAAATAAAAACTTTATTTAACTGACTATGTGACCATATGTATGTACTAAAATGTATAGCACCACTTTTACCACTCAACAAAAGTGTAAATAATTTTCATTTGATTTCTTACTGCAGTTTCAAATATTTCTACATTTTTTAAAATCACCCTGACTTAATATAATTAATGTCCACTTTAAATTAATTTCCTTAAGGAACATACTTTTCTTTCTCTGACCGCAAACACCTCTGATCATTTTCACGAGCCACAATACGCTCCAAGTCCCTTTTAACTTGATAAATTTTTGTAGCAGTCAGTATAAACATAATCACATTAAATAAAATTAGTAACATTATCGGCCCATAGAAATATATCATAGCTGACCAATCATCGGCTATAAATACAAAAAGAAAATATATATGTAACATATATAATAATTTACTTAATTTTACTTACTTTTAAGCCAACAATATTCGTCGCCAATTCCGGGTTTAATATGATTATCGATACTTGATAGTTGACCCTGTATGGTTGCGAAAGTGAGAATCCCAGCAATTCCCCATGCATAGAGAGAATAAATAACAAAACGTTTGTTTTGCATATAACGGTTAACATTGCAACTGGTGCCTCGGAAATTATGCCAGAGATCAAAACTTATCACACTTAACCATAAAAATGCCGCGATAAAAAAGAAATAAGCCATGAATCCTGTTAATTAATATTGTAATTATATTAAAAGTTTATTTATATATAGAATATATTTGTATTAGCTTTTATATTAAGCAATGATAATTGATTTTCTCACCTACAAAACTGCAAGTGAAATCATTATATTGTTTGCTGAAATAGTTATTGGTTACCAGGACACTATAACCAACCGTTAAAGAAAATAAGTAGCAAATAAGGCATTTTCCATGCAAATTCCTCAATTTCGGTATGAAGATATACACAAAGATTGTCAACACCAAAAAGGGTATAGATATTAACATTGCTGTAATTAATAAGAATAAGTATTTTTTTTTTTAATATATGAGTACCAATAGTAAAGCCTTAAGAGGTTATTAGTTTCAAATTCATTTATATATACCAAGATTGTTAGCGAAGTGATTATTTGACTGCTCTTCATAGTTTGGACAATTCATTGGAGTAAGCAAATATACACCGTTTACTTCATGTGGTGTTAAGCAATAATCACGTTTTGTCATTAAGGCATTGTCAAACAAACGCATCAATGTGCCATTCTTTTTTAAAATTATAAATTGTTTTATACCATTTATTAAATATTATATATTTTTTACCTCGAAGAGTTTCCATTCATCGTCCTCCTCGCTATCTGGTGTCAACTTGTAAGCGTCATAACAGGGTATTCCATGCTGAACATAAAATTCCTCTAATACATGTATGCTCTGCTCCGTACCATTGCTGAAAGTTATATTCACGTAAGGTGACAGTTCAAGTTCTGTTTTAGCATCAATTTCACATTCTCTTAAGTTTTCTTTTTTAATTTGTTTTGGGCGACAACACAATTTAACGCAAGGTTTTAGTTTACAGATACAACCGCGTACATGTTTCCCCACAGTCAATTCAAGACCGTCATAGAGCACCTCATAATCATATTCGCCGATGAGTTTAGGTGGTATTATCACACCATCATGCAAATAGGAACCGTTGTTGTAGCGTAAACTACCAGTTATATTGACAGTATCGTGGAACTCACAATTTGGTATTCGTGCTAAAGTCAATGGCAAAAGAAAGATTAGATATGCGCAACCTAAAAGTAGAAGTCTATTTATGTGGACTGGAGTTCGCTTCATTTTAAACATTTTTGGAGTGCTGTAATGAAATTTGTAATAAATTTCGTTAATTTGCAACAATTGTTAGCTAATAAGCAATATTGTTAATGTATATAGTGTAACATATTATTAATTAGCATATTTAAAAAATTTTTAATTTTTACACGTTAGATATTATATAATTTATATACACATAATTAGATAAAAAGGACGTGTAACATATGCAAATTGATTGACAGTGTTGTCAAGTAAAAATATCTATCCAAAGCATTCAACGTCTTTGATGGATACCGTCAATGTGACAATCTTTTCTACCTTCTCTCCAGCATAAAGTTGGAGAAAGCAATCTGAAACTCTGGTACTTTAATAAGTACTATGGTCGTCAAGTTCAGGCAGGTATTGATATATGCAATGTTGTTATCGATTTATCTTATGATAATAACAATAATCTGTTCATTTGTCTATCTGTCTATAAATCTATTTACTCTTCAGTGAATTGAATTGCCAGTTAATACATAAATTGGTTTTAAACTAAGCAAATGAGAATTTACATAGATGATTTTATAAAGTCAGATAGATAAAATCAATTGATAGTTGGTTCTGTTAAATTTAGCAGCCATACAAAACAACTGTATTTTTAATGTTTATTTATTTTATAAATATTGGATAAATAACTTAGTTTTTTAGAGATAGTGTAAGTTAGGTACCGCATATTAGTACTGCACAATAATTCAAATATATGTATACGAATATATGACGATTTTCCTATGCACCATGAATAGATAAAGTTCCTTTGCCTAGACCACAGAATAGTTCTGGGCCTATAATTCTTGAGGCTGTGCCTCTTCTTGCAAGTTTGTCTGCCATTTCATTGCCTTAGATACCGGCATGTCCCGAAAGCCATATTAGGTGCACCTGATTGTTCCAGCTACGTATGTTCAGCTTGTAATATTATATAATATATTTTTTTTAACACTGTTCTTGCTAACATATATTGCTACATATATTAATATTAAATTAGAGGGATTTTGAATAGCAAAGAAAGAAATAAAGAACAAACACAAAAATTTATTATAATTTTATTGAAGTTTGGCTGACCAGACAACGCTGTTTCGAATATTGCCAAGTACTCTTCATCAGTGGTCTTTGGAATAATCGAATTTTTATTTAATTAGTTTATATTCCGTATATAATTTGTTTGGACTGCAAGTGCCAGGCTAAGAACTCGTGCCTGTCAAATTAGAAGCGATGACTAATCGTGTTTGTCAACAAGAAGCCAAGGCTGCAGAAACTTTCAATGCTCAAGTTCCAGGTTTTATTGTCACTTATTTTTTATTGAATTAGTGACACCAACCAAAGCACTTGCCGTGCTTTAAATTAGAACGAACTTATAAACTACAGCTTTATTTTGGAAACACAAGTTCAACGAATTGAAAGTTAACTTTTGGGTTCGCCTATTGTTTATTTTTTCAAAGCCACTCTTTTTGTAGAGACATTTTGTAATGCATATTGTTTTACTTACTATATGTAAAGCGACCATTCTGGTGCTTTTTACAAAGAAGCTATGCTATGTTATTCTACATATCCGCTTTCGCGTTTAGGAAAAGCTGAACAATAACTTTCTTGATATGAAGTTTCTTTTAAAGCGATCCAACCATCTTTAGGGCCATGTTATGTAGAGTATCATGAGAAAAATTGTTGTAGTTTTATATGCAAATTATAAAATGGAGACTAAGAAAAAAAAACAATATGTCTGTTCAAATTTGGTCATGAGAGCCGAGGCTACCTGTGCCTTGTCACTTAGGCAAAGCACTGTTGTTTAATAATAAATGTCAACATTTGTATCTTTAAGAAACAAATTACATATTACAATTTCTATGACGCTCTGCAGAACATGAATTTTTGTCATGATGGCCAAAAGAAACCAATTTTGATGAGCCCATGACACTACATGGCGTGTTATGCCGTATACTCTTGCATATAACAGTGGTCAATCCCCGCAAACTTCATTGGTAAACGAAAATTGATTATAATTTGGAAGTGTTTATTATTTTTTTATATTAAAAATTCAAGCATAGAGCAATACTCGTTTTTCTCCATATTTACAAACACTTAAAGTCGGACGATGAAAAAAATTAATAAAAAGTAATTTTAACAGTAAAAGCAATTATTACCTTTAGTACAATTCGGGCGAAAAACAGGGTGTATTCCAATACCTTGTGTATACCTTAAGTATATATTTTTATATATCTGTTTTAATATTTTTGTTTTAAATAATGGACGTCAAATTTATTATACAAAACGTTAAGTAGCCAATTTGCATTCCAAAGTGTTTACTACCGCAAATTCAATTTTGTATATGGAAAATTATCAAATAAAATGTATATGGAAATAATAATAAGAAATGCTGTTTGAAAATAAATTAAAAATAAATTCTTTTCAAAAAAAATTTAATTATAGTCAGTTAACTTTAAATGCCCATATTAATTCATATCAAATTAATGAAACTAAACATTAGTAATGGTTATATCCATATATGAGTTTTGTTCTAAAGCATGTTTTGTGTACACTTAACGCCTTTATAAGATAGCAAGATAAGATATCAGTAGAAAAATACTTCATATTCATGATAAGGACTTATAATTCACTTTTAATTTAAATAACTACAAATGTATGCACATATTTACTTTAATGAATGGGAGATTGAGGAACAATGCATGTCTTATTTATTTTTTATTACATATGTTATCTTATAGATACATAAAAAATTCTGTAATTAACACCGTACATTACTCATAGTATTGAATATGACGTTATTTCCTTTTAAATTTATAAATACAAATCAGCCCGCAATTATTTGCTCGCATATCAAAAAGTTTAAATAAAATAATAAAATTAATTACTCGTACGTTCGTTTAATATTTCTGCACAACTGGCAGAACAAAGTACTTTGGAATACAAACTACAGACTGCAGTCGCATTAAAAATATGTAATTATAATACTGAAATGCGAACAGCGGGTGCCATTGAACTTTAAGTACTGCAATAAACTTTCTCAATAACACATTTTTCGAATTCTACAATAAGAATGGTTTTTATTTTCAGTTTTTGTTTTAATTTTAATTACAATTATTGCTTCTTTATTTTACTAAATTGAAAAACTGAAATACATTGAACTTTCTGCACATATCACAGTTTTATATTTATTTACTTTGTATTTTACACCTTTCATATAAAATGCGAAACTATATAATAGTATAAAATTTTCTCAATAAACTTGTGACGTATTAAACTAAGCTTAAGAAAGATTATTTATTAAATCAACAAATTGAATCAATTTTATAGCAATTTACTGTTAACATATAAACCAATGTCTTAAATATAGAGTAATTAAAAATAATCAGGTCTTTTATAAAAGGCTTTTTTGTATACATTGTGGGACGTTGGGACGGCGCACCGTCCAACAGGCGGTCCCACCGAAGTAAAGGATTAGCCAAATTAGACCTCAAAACAACTTGGGTCCTTTTTCGTCTTTTGATTCTCGGATGTCGTTATTGAATTAAAACTAAAGTGACATCCGTTCGCATAACTATATCTGTTGTTATTGCAAGCAGCTCATTTAGCTTGAGATTGACTGCCAAATCATCACCAACCCAATGGTGTCCCAAGACAGTCATCCTCCTGCTAGCCAGTGCTGGACATTGACATAATAATACGCTGCTATTTCCTTTTCTGGTACATATAGCCTGGAAGTCTCTTCCTCAATAAGAATTATCTATTTGTGGTGTTACTTTTAAAGGACCTATAGTTTATTATTATATGTTATTATATGCACATACAATACAATATATACAATCTTATTTATAATAACAAATACGACTTTTTTATAAAAGATCGTCAGTCAGAATTTAAATTAACATTTTAGTTAAAATTAGTTTATATAAAAAAAATAATATTAATTTCATATTAATTTTTAACTTAAACTCATATATTTCTTCTATTCTAATGCATATCTTAAATATTGTATTAATCTCTTCCAATTTCTTACGTTAAAATTAATACTACTATTGTCTAACTTCATTAAGTTATGTTAGATTTCTAAATTATCTTATACTGAACTCTTTTAATTCAAGAGATCTGTTTAAAGAGTTAGAAATGTCTTCTATGTCTCTTTTGTGTCTCAAAAATTACAAAAGCTGCATATTCTAGAATAGTGTTACCCATAATTGTTACCAATCAATCACATGACAACAGATCAAGCTCTTTCATTATTCTTGATACCTTAATGGACTTATATTATAGCAGGCAAAGCCAACAGAAGCAAATGGTTCAATAAGTGAACCAAATTAATATTTCATGACATTAAAATCAGCCAATAGGGTAATGGTTGCGTAGTCACGTGCTGTAATAGACACTAGACACTCAATTTGATCTAAATTTATTTAATTAATTTAAATTCATTTAATTAATTACTTTATTTGAATTACTGTTGAGTCGCTGTAAATTTAACTCTAAATATGTTAATTTGGCTCGTTGATTATATTATGTTTAAACATTATTCCTCCAGATAATATTAATGAGGGTTTTGGCTAATTTTTTTTTTCTGCTACACTTTTGGTATTTCATAAGTGA
>NC_051846.1:36577808-36592465 GCF_002237135.1 Teleopsis dalmanni
ATACTGGAAGCATTGTTTTCAACCCCACCAATTGGAAGTAGCATTGCAGAGAAATGTTATCCTTCTGCCAACATACCATCAATATCCTTTAGGAAAATCAGTCTTGATTGGAATTCCGTACGCAACGGATACACCCGCGCTTTAACAATCGCTTACGCTTTCATTACATTAACATTAAGCACATTCCCATATATATACTCAAGTACATACATAATTCATAACATTAATATTTAGTTAATTTAATGATGCCCAAACACGCTTAAAACTAGTACAAGTTAACTCACAACATTTATAAATAAAAATTAACAAAAACAAAAAACATAGAAACAGAAGTCAAATAATAAATAATAAAATAGAAAGAATGGGAATTTAAATTCTTACGCATAAACCATTCACAAAGTCAAAAGGATACCATAATCGACTAAATACAAAAAGGATACATACTTAGTTAATATGTGAAGTGTGTAAATTATTGCTGTTTTAGTGTAATTAAATGTTAACAACAAAAGCATAAAAAAATAGTGACTAATTTGTGAATTCAAAGAAAACTCAGTAACGATTTTAACGAATTCAACATGTCTCCCAACAACAAGGATACATTAAAATATTAAACGGACCCACCCAATTTTGCACATTTCATTATTATTTCAAACATTCGCATATATAAAAGCGTAAAATAAGTTACAACTGTCAACAGAACTCAATTCAAACGGCAATTCGTTGTTGTTGGTGTTGGTATTGGTGTTGCTGTTGGCGCCAACATAGCTAATAGTTGTTGGCAAAATATAAATATTTCGATTAAGGACACTTGTCGCGCTTCGTCTACAACAACACTGAGAATATATTTACCCACCGATGGGTCGTCGTAAAGATAAACCGCGTCTCATACCCGAACAAGACAAGCGAATATGTCGCGCAATTTGTTTTTGTCAACTGACCATGGTTTTGTCCTGTGTCTCGATTGTATATTTGTCATCTGCCATTTATTCGCCTTCACTAAAGTAAGTAATGCATTTAGCAATCCGCAACCCCTCAATAATATCACCGAACTACCCAATCCACTGTACTGTACTAAGTAATACAGTACTCGCTTTGTTGTTCAAGTGAAAATATAATGGAAACAAAATTGTGTTTACATTTTTAGAGCATTTAAGAGTGGTTTCGAACTGGATCCAGTGATGTGCCAAACTGTTGATATACAAATGCCGAATAACTGTCCATGGGCTTCATGCGGTGAATGGTGTTTAACACGTACAAGCGGTTTCTGTCCCCAAATACATTCTGTAGTACGTCGCAATGGAACCGATATACAATTAAACAATTGCACTCGTATCACCAATACATCTTGTGCGATGGTAAGTGTAGTACTATAACATATACATACGTATAACTGGGTCTCACGATTAAACCTAAAAATAGTCTGTATGTTATGTTAGGTGTGGGAATTAAAAACATTATTTGCTACTTTAAAAGTATCTCAAAAATTGTTGTTGGTAATTGAAATGACTCATTGATGACAAATCTTTTGTTTACAGTCTGAGTAAATTTTAGGTTTCGTTTTCATTAGCATAAAAATGGGAAAAGTGGATAATTGCGACAAATTAAAACGTTTCTTTGTGTAAAAAGTATTAAATTACATAGAAAAATAACCATGTATTATTGTATAATAATTCATTTTAAATTATTCTAGAATTTTAATTAATTTCTTTTAAACATCAAGTTTAAATCCATAAGTTTTCTTTTGTTACATATAAAATGTGTAATTAGTTAACGCTTAAGTAGAAACGAAGTAACACTCATTAAAGTAGCATTAGCTCATAATAGCCAGTATGACTAGTAATTGAGTGTCCCTAGCCAATTAACAATGAATTCAATTAAAAACAAACATATACTGAACTATATGCATACATACCTACATAATTAATTTTAAACTAATAGAAAAATAAAATTGCTGTTTAAAAAATATTTTTACCATCAAGTCCACAAAAAAATAAGTTTTCATTTTTTTTAATTATCTAGAAAGCAAATCATTATAATTACGTCATAGTATTACACATTTGTATGATATTTAGCCTTAACAATTAGAATTTTTCATATCACTCGTCAATGCCGACCAACTCTGACGAATTGTTATCTTTCGCAAATTAACTGCGAGGTTTCCACTTCTCTCATTTAGCCAGTTTTACTTATTAAAGTCGCCGCTAATGAGGATAATTTAGCAAGCATAGATCCTTTATATAAATGAATTCATTATGAATAAATCAACTAATTTAATATAAAAAATGCCAAATGCAACCTTTAAAAATAAATTTCCCACAAAAGAAATTACCAAAATTTAAAAAATTTGTCATATGTTTTAATGTGACAAACAAGCTATTTCACATGTATAAATCAGCTTATGTCAATGAGAACGACTAAATCTTAACTTCATTAACATAAATAGTTTTAGCTGCAGTGGATAATATTAGCCTTCTTGGATGATTCTTACGTCATGTGTTTAGCAAATTATAGGTTATAAGCGTTTGTTGGAGACGCTTATAACAGTCTTTGACATCGCTTAAATGCAATTAAAATAGTTTAATTCTGCTGTCTTTATGTATTTTTAGTAGGTGTTAAGACCGAGATTTTTACGCTAATGCTTTTACGCTAAGGCTTAAGCCTTAGATGTTGATCGAATAATTTAACTTAGCTTTTTTCGCTTGTAATAATCATAAACTGTTTATGATTTAATATATTATAATTATAAATAAACCATTATTTTACTACATTGGTGCTGTTATTATATATAAACTTAACTCGACTTGCTATAGTTAACAATCCAAAAGCATCACATAACGTCGTCCTGTAATAACATTTTTTAGCCTTTTCCATGCATTCTATTATTAGTATGTTCTGTGCATCTAAAAAACAGAAGACCGAAGACTTCAAAACAAATACGTTTATTAGATGAAGACCTTTCTATCGACTGCTGTTTTCTTTCTGAAATATATTGATATATATGAATCATCTACACTTATATATTGGTACAGAAACACTGCTCAGATGTGATTACACAGATACAGTTTTGATCCACTGCCAGTAAATATGACAAGGTATCTGATATTTAAACCTTTTTTAAATCAAATGCTATTGCAAAAAGTTATAACCGCTTTTACACACATGAGACTTTAACCACATCAGTAACCTCGCAAATCTTTATTCAAAGATCTATGTTTACTAAATTACTTTATCCAGAGCTATTATATAATTTAGATATTCTAGCCACTTAGCGAATACTCATTGGAGTCTAACCACAGAAATGGAAAAAACGTTTTAAATCATTCTATATAATGGTAGACGGTCTCCACCATTATATTTTATATATTTTTATATTTTATTTTTTGCTCTGATGTTATGCCGTATCAACAAGTGAAACTCTTTTTTTTTCGATTTATTTAAATCTACTAGAACTTGTGCAAATTGAATAATCGTCAAGACGACTGAAGCTCCTATATAAGAGAAATACTTTACATTTGAGTTGTCAGTATTCAACATGGCATAAATTCTTACTTGTAGGTTTTTTTTAATATATCAATGAATAAACCAACCTTCTAATATTCAGTTCATTTTAATTTAATTTATATCAATTACAAAGTAAACCCCTTTTTTCACTAAGAGAGAGTTCTGCAGTCAACTTAAATATCTACATTAAAGTACATAATAGCCAAAATATCCACAAACAAGCACTAAAAAGCGTGAAAACAGTGTGAAATACTCTTTTATCGATGCAACTCAATACATTGCAAACACTGACAATTTGTGGATAATTATTATACCATTGTTTTAAATAGAAGTAAAATATAGTCTTTCACTCAATTATAATATTTATAGATTTATAATAATATTATAGAGGTACGATTCATTCAGTACTTTCGTCCAGTGTTTTTCAACCAACGGTCCGTAAAATATTTAACGATATTACTTATTGAAAAAAAATGAGAACTGATCCTTACAAAGCGGATTGAATATTTATCCGATCCATACTTGGTTCTGGCTTTAGACACTTTGTTTAATGACATTATTTTTTAGCAAGACATTGTTGTCAGTGCAGTTAGTATTGAATTGAGAAATAGTACTTTAGAATTTATATATAAATTACTTAATGAAACTTAATAAAAAATGTTATAATTTAAATACTTTTGTACTATAGTAAGAAAAAAAAATAATAGTCTTGACACTCCAAATTAAATAGAGAAAAAATAGAGAAGGGCTATGTGTTACTTGTAGTATGGATAGCTGCATCTATCCAAATCTAATAAATGTTTTATACATAAATAAAACAAAATTCTTTATACTATACTATTATTTAAATAAATTCTATTTTTTTTAATATATATTAGATCGATATGAATCGTTTAAATAAATTCAATTGTAACAATGGCACCGTTTGCAATAATTTTCGAGGCGTTTATAATTGTTCCAATGGTAAATGTTAAACTTTGATATTAAATATTAATATATATATACAGTCTTAATATATTATACTTTAGGTCATTGTAAAAATATGTCAGAATTTTTCTTATGCCATCATAAGGCAGATGGACCAACAATCAATTCAGCTAGAGACAATACAAAACTTAATGGTTTCTTTGAATGTTTAGGTGTGCATTGCACCAAAATTCGCAGGCCGTTCAATTGTGACCGGTACTGCTCAAAAATAACAACTGCCAGAATTAATGTACTACTAATGCAGGTACTATTAGCATAAAATTTTAATAAATAAATTAAGATTAAAGAAGTAATTACATATTTGACAGGAAGACAGTGTTATTGCTGCCGATTGCGAAAATGGCATAGCCTTCAATGAAGCACGAGGCAATGAACTCGGTGCTAAGATAGAACCAACAGAATTTTGGAAGGAAGATGACGGTAATCTATTAACAAATTGTGCAACTGTAACACGTGAAGGAGACAATAAGATTGTGTAATTTGATATAAAAAATTATTGTATATTTTATATTCCAAATTTTTCTTTTTATATATTTATCCAAAAGGGCCACTGATTGCTTAAATGGCACTTTACTTGAGCACGATGCATTACCAGAACCATTTATGAATTTTACTCAATTTTGGAGTATTTATGCTAACAGTACAAGACCAGTAGATCCAGAACAAAGATTTTTGCCTAATCAGCTAAACGTCACTATTTACAAGGAGAAAAAATTGTTCATCAATCTGGAAGGTTGCGTAAATACATTGCGTGGTGAATGTAAGGAATTTGTTGCACGCTATGGCAATGATGGTGACAATAATACGGCACAATCACGCTACCAATGCTATTATAATAAAGTATTAAATTTTTAATCTGCATTGGAAGTAGTTAGGAAATGTTAATGTGTTGGATTTTTTTAATTATTACAGGACGCTGCAGTTGACTTTGTGGTTGCTCGTTATGACTTGGATAAGGTTTATCGAGAATTGTTGGTATCACTTATAGTACCGATTGTGTTATTTGTAATTTCATCCATTACATTGTGTATTATAACGAAATCAGTCAAGGTGAGAGTAACTCTTTTATTAATCAAGAAGTTTTTAAAGAAGTGAATATTTAAAGTACTCATAGTAATTTATGTCACTGTTGAATGGAATACGTTCGCACCATGAAAATCATAATTTCCCTTAAGTTATTTATAACATATCGTCAACTAAATGTTGGCACCTTCTTTAAAAACAGTCAGGGTGACGGCATGGAAAAACCAAATATTCACTGTCCAGCTCTCTCCAAAAACTTCTTGGAAAGTTTCTACTTGAAAATTTGACATTCCAGTGTACAAATTAACAAATGAGACTGTTAAGATTTCTATTTGGTAGTAGATGGTTTACTAGAAGCTATTCAGAAGTTTAGATAAATCCCTCAATGGTGTAAATATATTTGTAAGATAAATACAGGATGTGAAAGAAAAATTCACGTAAAAAGTCATCTTAAAAACAGTTTATTCAAATAAGTTATGTGACATATTTGTAAAAATTATTTAATTTGTTGTTGTTGTTGAAGCTATGAGGGTTTAAAATTTAATTCCTTGGAAAAGTAACAATCGTATTTGTGAAAAACTTCATTCACCTCAAAATTTTTGTAAAAGAGTTTTTTTGTTATATTTTTTATATATTAAACAATATATTTCGTACGGTCTTTGCTAAAATATTTCATAGAGCATATATATGAGTAATAATAGATGTATTTTTGCGTATTTCTCGATTCAAATATAAAAAAATCACTTAAAAATCCAATTACGCCCGGTGCCTGATAAACTAAAAATGCTTCAGTAATGTTCTTAAGTTTATAAGAAATTAATATTCAATAAAGGAGCAAAAGAAAGTTTTATAAAAGTTTTAGATATTAGATAATTATTTAAGATGTAGTTATAAAAATGCAATTGTAGAGAAATTTCTTTACTTCTTTCTAAGTTTGACAAAAATAAATAGCTATGTGCTATTAATGGATCCTTTAATTTAACAGAGAGAGTCTGATAACAGAGATTATATATTCCACTTAGAAGGGCACTAAGTATATAGATACTCAAATTCTTCGAGGGCCCCGACGAACTACCAGAAACAGAAGTCGGAAGTGTCACAAAAATCTCAAAAAATTAAATTAATTGAAGTAATGTTTGAATCATGAATATATGTAAGAAAAAAATCTCTTCACATTGAAGACTAAATCACAATTTAGTCTTCAAATTGTAAGATTAGATTAAAACATTTAACTATAAAAGTCTACGAATTATTGAGACTGACGGACTCTAAAAATAATCTTCATTATTACCTGCATGCTTCTTAAATATAAGAGCAAGCTTTACCGCAACTAAAACTGCTTATAAGAGTAGAAGTAATCGAAGCATAAGTGGTCTACGTGGTCATGTAGTCGTTATATAAAATTACAATAATAATAATAATAATAATAATAATAATATATTAATTGATATATAATATTACAATACATTATAATAAATTTTATTAAATTAAATTATATTTAAATTAATTTTTCAATTGAATAAACTTGAATACTCTAAAAGGTTGGGGATGATGCTAAAATGCGTTGTGTTTGTTCTGGTGAAGAATCCGACATGGATGATGTTTATCGCAAAAAGCGTAAACCACAAAAAAGTTATGAAACTGATGAGGACATAATGGATATGGCACAAGGACACACCAATGTAAGTTTTAAGAAATAAAGAATATAAAATTAAATTGAACTGTTTTGGTGCAATAAAATTTTTAAATGCATATTTCTATAAACAGCACAAACTGATGTGCATAAATATGTTTTTTGGTAAATGTGTGTATAAATGGCTATTTAGATACCTAACTGGCGCCAATATAGTAAGTGTAGTTTGTTGTGTTTAACGTCATAGAATAACATTTACATAGCGTGTCGTAAAGTATGACACCATTAGTAAAATAATCAATAAAAAGCTATGACGTGCTTCTATGAAGCTGTGACAAATTGTTAAGGATACGTGCGAGAAACGATGTGAATTGCTAACATATCAAATAGCAATACCAAAAAGGGAGATGAGTTATAATTGAATTATAAATATACACATAATTGGCACTAATAGGAAATTGATTGACGTTAGACTAGCATTAAACAGAAAGTTTCTATTTTTATTTTTATTTTTATTTTTATTTTTACGTTGTTAATTGACTACAAAAAAGTTTTCAACGTAAAATAATTGTACAGTTTACGATATTTTTGAAGTGCTGTTTTATAATATTAGCTAACAGCTAAACTTACTGATATTAAAACAATCATATAGAAAATAATAGACCATAAATACACATACTTTTCACACATAAAGATAATAACAAGAATTTTTGTATTTTAATAAAGTACCACGAAGATACACATCATGATTCGCACGAAATGATTGGAAGCACAAAATCTTTAATACCGCTGAGTCCTGCAGATGAATCGACGGTTATCAGTGAAAGAACAGTCGATGAAGAAAAAGCTGCTAAATGTGACACTCCAGAAAAGCCTTTAGTAATATTTTAAATATACGAACAAACTAATATTTATATATAAATTTATCATTCACTTTCATATATATAAATATAAAATATATAAGAATCTATATTAAATCATTAAAAATATACGAAATTTTAAATCATCCAGCATAAATATCAATATAATTAAATCGTATTGTAGTTATCTTTGCATTTATAACTGATAACACCACAAAACACAATGAATGCCTTATTAAAACCAAAAAAAAAAAAATATATATATGTAAATTTATTTAAAATTGTTTCAAAATAACAAATTTATTTAAATTTAAATCTAAATCGCTATTTAAACTTTATATCTTAACTTATATACTTAAATAAATTAACTAAAAGTCTTAAAAACGAAGTTTTCGACCAATTTGAGTAATCAAATATAGACGCATGTGAAGTAACGCATAAGCTTAAATTTAATTATTTATCATATAACGAATATCAAATGGATTTATTGAATGTTAATGTGTAAATTGTAAATTAAATATTTTTATGTGTAATTTTTGCAGTACCAAAATAACTTAAATAACTTAAAAACACTGAAAATGAGGAATTTACAAATAGAAAACATATGTATTTATTTGAAAAACTAATATATATATATATAGATTTACATATATTTTAACTTAATAGCAATAAAACATAAATATAATAGAAAATTTTTAAGAAATGTTTGCAGATACTTTAACAAAAATCGTGATGTGTTTTATCTGAATAATTTTTTATTTTCAGCAAGTAAATTGCTTTTTCTAATTCGCAAAACATTGGAATGTAACTGCACTGTGACATATTTAAAATAATATTTAAAAAATTTTTAATTAATTTTTAGTTGTATTTAATTTCATTAAAACAAAAAATTTTCTTAAAATAATTTTAAAAAATTAAACTGAATTATTAATATTGAGATTGATTTTTGAAACCCGTAAATACAACCGAAGTACAGTAGCATTTATTGGGAATAGTAAAAAAAAAACGGAATGATAAATTAATAAATTATTATTTATTAATAAATTATTATAATTAACAAATTATTAAACTTTAAATTTGTTAAAACTTATGTAAAAATAAAAAAAAAATTAAATTATAGTTTTTATAATCATTTTTATTAAATTAAATTAATTTTATTATTAAATAATTTTTTTTAATTTTTTAATACCGCCAAAGTTTGTGAGCTGCAAAAGCTTAATGTCGAAGTGTCATTGAAATTTAATAAATTATTTTATAATAATAATTTTGATAATTAAGCAATTAGCCCGTTTTAAAAACAAAATTATTATTAAAAAGTTTTGGTGATAGAAACAATTAATTATAAATTATTTTATTATTTTAAATCATTTGTTTAATTAAAACATATATATTAACAGTTATTTTTTTTTTAATTGTAAAAATTAATACATTATTTTTTAAAAAGAGAATTTATATTGCTAACAATATAACATGGTAATAACCAATGACCAATTTAAAAAAAAATTAAACATACAAAATTCATTCTAAGTTCTAATAAAAATTCTAAGTTTAAAATTTGATGAAAAATAAATAATTACTGACGAAAAAGTAAAAGGAGCAGCATAAACGAAAATGGCTTCTTTTAAAATTGATATATTTTAAGTCTCCAGAGTTAATAACAGGGGCATATCAGAGATTCATGTAAAGAAGGGATTAAGTACTAATTTAAAGTTTTTATAAAAGACATCGAAGAAGATCAACTTTGTCTTATATTTAGTGATCCAAAAAATAGTAGGGAAACTTTGAAACTCAATACTGTACTGTACATATTGAAACCTAATATGCCACTAGTTGGAACATTTGTCTTTAACATATTTTTATTTATTTTTTTATTTTTATTGTATTTCTTTTACATATTTTTAACATAATATGTAATCTTAGTCATTTGATATATTTATTATTTATTTTTTAAATAATGATACTAAAAAATAAAAATAATTTGATTTTAAATAACATTTAAAAAATAATTAAATTATTTTTAATTATGAATAATAATTATTTTTACCATAGCCTTTTCACAGTACATATATATAAAAAAAATTATAATTAAAAATTAAATGTCTGATGACTAGAAATCTGTTTTGAATAGAAAATTTCAAATTCAAAAATCGAATTGCCCACCAAATATTTAACAACAGTGATCTTTGGAAAAATGTATTGGCTTAATTATCCATATATACTTTTTGTACTACAAGTGTTAGAAACTGAATCCTGTAGAATTTAAATCGTGGAGTCGAGTGTTATTATTTTAAAATAATATAATATAAAAAAATAATATAAAAATACAAATATATTCTATGACTTTAGGTCAAGTGCATTTGCATACTGTAATGTAGAATACTTAAAAGACATTTAAATGCATCTTTAAACGTGCCTTTAACGTTACCTAACATTAAAAAACCCAACAATTTAAGAAATACTTTTTTTTTAAATAACAATGTTAAAGGAATATACTAAAGTGTTTATTGTTGTACTATACAAAAAATGCCATTTATTTAATAAATATAAAAAAATGCTTGACACATCACAACTAGTAGCAAAGGCAATTAAACTGAAAACTAAAAAAAAAATAAGGAATACTAATGCATTTGTAGTAATAAATCTGATCGAAAACTATAAAACTACAATCACTATATCTATACAAATTTCAGAGGTTATATATATATGAACTGTCTAAGTAAATCAACTCGATGTATATATGAATATATAAAGAAATTGCTAAGCTATTGTTTTTATTTAGCAATTTTAATAGAAAAAATATTATATAAAATATACTAAACCACCTACTTTCACCAGATTGATTTTGAATGTATAGAGAAAGAAAAATATTTATAAAAAAAAAAATTTTGTATGGTACTCTTAATTATGCAAATTTATTTTTAAAAATAAATATTACTTTTATTTGATTATTTTATTAATATTACGCACATTAAAATGTTTTATATATTTAGTATAAATGTTAATATATTTATATATAAAACTAGCTAAGTTTATTTTATTTAATTAAAAATAGAATAAAATCAATCTGGAAAAAATTCTATTAATGAAGCATTTCTTAGTTATCGTAAATATATAGATTTTCGCTGTTATAGTTTATTATCTTTAAAAACGAAAATGTTTTAGTAATTTAATGTATTTTATACATTTACTTAATGAAAATATTTATTAAATTAATTCTACAAAAAAATAAATACATTATTTTATTTTAAAAATAAGTATTATTTAATGTTAGAAAATACCATATGATTAGAAGGCGTTCTAAAAAATGTAGTGAGGAGAAACATTAGGAGTCCAAATTAAACTGCCAGTAGGACAAGTACTGAGTGCCATAATTAAACTGCAAGCAGTTCAAATTGCTTGCATTTGAACTAATGTCAAAACTGCATTCATACTCCGCCAAATAACGATTCTATAGACAGACAAGTGGAAGCACTTCTCACAGTGGAACAAATAGTCAAAATGAAACCCACAGGTTCAAAAACTTACAACCACTCTTGCGTTTCAAGGAACGCGATCAATTCTGAAGAATTGATCACTTCTTTTTAAATTAAATTAATTTAACAAAAAGGTCATATGAAACTTTATAAAAGTCAAATGATCAAGAGAACTTAAATATCACTGTTTGTGATAGCGGATCAGATGTGTTATACAATGGTCGTTTTAAGTTGTTTTTCTGAACCGTAAAATCAATGCTAATGTGAATGTCTAAAACTTTGTAAAAAAACTTTGTATTGCCACACATTGTAAATAATTGTAAATAATTCAAAACATTTGGTTCAATAAAATTCAATTTCAAATAAAATTTGTTTATAGTACCTCTAAAAGTTACTTGAATTATATACGAGAAATTGAAGTTGATGAACAACGTAAGGAACATTTGATATAAAAAAAAAACCGATTAACAATACCTATATGTAGGTACTACAAGCATCACAAGCAAATTTTGGAATTGAAAGACAAAGAGATTTAGTCTTTAGCATAAAGGCAGATCATTCTCAAGATGTCAAAAAAAAAATTACATCGTAAAATGAGCCCCTTTTTATAGTTGACTAAGTCAGATATAACAAGCCAAATAAAAATTGTACCAAAACCTCCCCGCTATTCTCAATTTAAGATAGATTAGTAAATTTTACAATGAAAAAATCATGTATGTTATAATAAAAACAATTCTAAAAATTCTGGGGCTTTTCAAGTGTTTTGATTGTCTTAGATAAAAATGCGATATTTTTCATTTCTAAGATCCAATGGTGATCAGATATTCCATTAAGGTGTTTAAAAAATTACGGACAAAATTTACAGAAATATTTCAGTTAATAATTTATTTAACTCATTAATATATGTTTCTTTCACTTACCTTGAGTTCTTCCTGTCTGCGATAAGCATCAGCCATCATTCTACGGCGAATATCTTCGGTAAGAACCGGTTCACGTCCTGGAGGACCTTCACCAATTGAGTTAAGTTTAACAACAACCTAGGTTTTGATAAGTTTAGGTAAATTATTACTAAATTTTTTTGTATTAAGTTAAAAAATAAATTCATATTAGTATATATAAATCCATATATTATTATGAACTATATATACTATATTTTTATAATAATAAATACAACATTACTATATATACATATAATACTATATATGGTATACTATACTATAGTAAGAATAATATTATTAATATTATTATGAACTACATATAGAGCATATAAGTAAAACAATTTTTTATATAAAAACTAACCTTAGTTTTATCATTAGTACCCATATAATCACTTAACTTCTTGTCGGGCAAAACTTGTCGTCCGGCAAACCACAACTGAGCCTTCGACGGCTCAATAACTTCCTTTGAAGCTTGTGTTCCGCTGAGATCTTCAGTGTTACTAAATTCCATTCGAATAATATCATTCGGTGGTAATTTCATTGGATAAACAATAGTAACAGCACCACGCAATATATTTAAAGCCTCAGATACAATTTTCAATGTAAGTGGTTTCGAAGCCAGCACTAATTTCTAAAATTTATATACAAAAAGAAAATATTTTATTTCATCTTGTTTAATGTTAAACAAATATAATTTGTTGTTTTAGAAACCTTATCAACAAGTTCTTTTGCATCTTTTACGGCATTCATTAAAACTTCTTGCATTTTTTCATTTGGCTGACGTCCATTACGACGGCCCATTGGATCTTTGTTAAATAAAAATCCACCAGAAGGAACACACTTTTCAGCCCATATATCTTCCAATTTTAGCTCAACAATTTGCTCATCAGTCAAACCCATCATTTCATTTGGTATCATCGGGCCGTGCTCACTTAACTCTTCGATTTCCATGCACACACGATATATTTTTAAACGCCCATTATAAATGGCAGTTATATCACCTATAATTGATGTGGCCTCAGTAGTAATACATGCTTCATATAGAAAAAGGTGTTCATCACCACGTTTAACTTTTAAAATAACCATATCGAATTAAAAGAATTATCACAAAAAGGCAACGAATTAAAATATATTATAATGACTCCAAATTGTCCTCTTTTGTGGAAAATATTTAGATTAATATGAAGACGTTTTACTTCTTATAGCAAATAACGTTTTGTTTAAATGACATAAACAGTAAACAAAAAATATTTTTTTTTTGATAATTGTTATGTTACTAAGGAAACATATGTCAGTTGAAGATTTTGAATGTTTCCTATGTTAATAATACCAATTACACGCATAGATTGTAATTCAGGGTTGATCTGGAAGGAATTATTTACCATAATATTGAACCCATTTGTTCCTAATTTTAGTTTTTTTATTAAAAGTTGTTAAATGACTTTCCCGATCATTTTTTATTTATTCTTTTAACTTTCGAATAAACTTTAGCAGCGACCTAATAATTTCGATATTTATACCAAAAAATAATATTTGTTACTTAGAAGGAAGAAATATATTAAAACTTACCAATTATTTCGGAGACAAAAAAAGTTGAGAGTTTGATTTATTTTCCATGAATGGATGAAAATATTGATAATTTATGCCATAAGTAAAAACATTTCTCAAGTAAACTGGTTAACAGCAAATAATATATTCTATTGAAAATTACGCTTTAAATATCATATCACCGCTGCTGAAGTCCTAAATAGTCTTATTTTCTGTTTTCAAAAAACGACGAAAAGACAAAGACTTCTCCAAACCAAGAACACTGCTACAACTAATTAAACTGGCATGTCGCTTCCTTATATCAGCTAATACTGAAGTAATTTATCTACTGCTTGGATATATTCGACAGGAGTGAAGCCAAGATATTTTAATACACATAAATTTGTACAAGCTTTTTCACTTTTATGAATGTTCTTTAAAACATTAAATTTTATTAGTTATTAAGTAACAATTCGTATTAAATTTATAATTTCGTAAGTTTTTGCAATTAATTTTTATTAATACTCGTTCAATCATTGCATTAAAGTTTTTCAAAAATATTTTCCATAATAATGTATAATCTCAAAAGAAAAAACTATTGCACATAAAAAATATATAAAGTGAGCATTATGAATAAATAAATATATAAATAAGTAAAAAATATACATACACAGACGCATATATATACACATACATTAATCTAATTTTAGCTAAC